>NW_027069536.1:1137557-1160484 GCF_002906115.3 Quercus suber
ATTATACAGTTTATTATAATTGCAAAAAATTTAGTTTTAACTTCTCCAATAACGCATAATTTAAAATAATTTTTTTTGGCTAAATACAATCACTATTGTGAATATTTTTATTGTTTTTGTTAAGTTTTTTGGTTAGATAGTACTATTTGGGTGAGGCTAGTTAGGCTTATTGTGGAGAAAATGAGCCTAAGGTTTGAAAGGGGGTCTAATTACAAAAATGAAAAATATTATACTAAAAACAAAATTTGGACCTAGGGGGGGCCCAGGCCCCTTTGGGCCCCACCTGAGTCCATCCCTATCTATATATATATATTATATAGTCTTAAAACGAAGAATAACTGTCACTTAATCAAGTTTCTAAAATAAGTTCTTTCTCAAAAAAAAAAAAAAAAAAAATCTAAAATAAGTTATATTTTTTTTTACAAGAATAAGTGATAATTTATCTAGAACACATGTCTAAGGTTAGGAATATAGTCCTTTATCTTACTCTAAATATTTTATTTTATGCTCCATCAATCATAGCTTATCACATATAATTTTTATTTATTTATTTATAAAGTAGCTAAAGATTTAAATAAAAATAATAATCAAACAAATAACATACTTTAATCGATAAAATATAAAGTGAAATGCTAAAAGTGGAAAAAAGATAATTTCTATTCCTAAAGCAATGGTAATCTTGAAACAACTTACAAAACTAAGCTAGCATACATTTATTAACCTGTGATGCCTTGCCTACCTCCACTAATTAGGGAACGTATCACGTATCAGGCATCTCACAAACTTGTGGGGTCCACAAATTTGTGAGAGAACCACTCCATAAAACAAGTTTATAATTATTGCCACTAATTAGGACAAATTTTTTGTTGCATTGCTGATACAAGGCTGAATTTGGAGGCACGTGAAGGCTGAATAAGCTGAATACGGAGGCACGTGACTGAAGTGTTGATGTAGTTAGAATACTGATTAGTTGCTCATTTACATATACTGTTAGTTGGTCATTACCGTTAAGGATTGATAATCAAGCATTAGGGAATTAGTTACACCAATTGGTTGCACCAATGATTCCGTAGATAAAAGGGACTGATCTGTAATGTTTTGGAGGATATGAAATAACAGAATTCTTTTGGTTTCCTAAACTCTGTTTCCCTTTCTCATCATTTCCCTTTTCTCTCTATCTTCTTGGAGGCTGACTGACCTTGAATTCAGTTAATCACTCTCAGGATCATATCAATTGGTATCAGAGCAGGCTTATCCTGCGATTACAAGGGTTGTCATGGCTGAAACTCGATCTATTGCAATTCTCAACGAAACCCTAGCTTCATTAAAAGCTACTACTGATCACCACAACAAGGAAATCCAAGAAATCCACACAATTACTAGCATCCATACTCGTACCTTGAACGAAATGAGTCAACAATTGGCTACGATTTTACAGAAGTTGAATGCGGCGGAAGAGAATTCGCAGAATCTTGGAGATCGCAACTACCAACAATCGGTTTCAGGATTTTCCAGACCCGTGAGATTGGATTTTCCCAGATTCTTTGGTGAGGAACCAACTTCTTGGATCTACAAAGTTAATCAGTACTTCAAGTATTACAGGATTCCTGAATCAGAGAAATTGATGATGGCCTCTTTTCATATGGACGGAGAAGCTCTAGTTTGGTTTCAAGAAGGAGAAGATGCTGGTGTAATTAGTACGTGGGAGGCCTTGGTTCAAGCAATGTTAATTAGGTTTGGGTCTACGGCCTATGATGATCCAATGGAAGCTTTAACTAGGTTGAGACAAACTGCAACTGTGGCTTCATATAAAGGTGAATTTGAAGCTTTGGCTAATCGGATTAAGGGTTTGTCTCCTCAGCATAAACTGAGTTGCTTTTTGAGTGGGTTAAAGGATGAGGTGAGGTTACCTGTTCGAATGTTGAATCCTCCCTCTCTCATTGCAGCATTTGGATTGGCTAAAATCCAAGAAGAATACTTATTGGGTTGTAAGAGAAGTTATAAGGGAACCCATGATCAAGCTAGACCTTCACTACTGGGTGTGCCTAGACCTTCATTGTTGGGTGCTGCTCCGGTTGATAACAGGACCACCAAGATCCCTGTTAAGAAGATCACTGCTGCTCAAATGGAAGACAGGAAGAAGAAAGGGCTATGTTATAATTGCGATGACAAGTGGGCACCCGGGCATAAGTGCAAGCAAGCTACTCTGTTTTTATTAGAAGGGGTGGAAGTGACTTCGGATTCTAGCTGCAATGATCTGATTGTGGAGTTGGTTAATGGGGGTTGCATGGAGAGAAGACAAGATGAGGAGGCAGAACCAGCAATCACCTTATATGCCTTAGTTGGCAGTCCTAACCCAGGAACAATGAGAGTCAATGGTAAGGTTAATTCTGTCTCATTAGTAATCTTGGTAGATTCTGGTAGCACCCATAATTTCATTGATGCAGCTGTAATTTCTGTCCTCCATATTCATGTGGATAAATCCCAAATTCTGGAGGTTAAGGTTGCTAATGGTGATATTATTAAGACCCAAGGCTTGTGCAGGGATGTTCCTGTGTGTTTACATGGGGAGATTTTCTTAGTTCAATTACATGTGCTATCTTTAGGAGGTTGTGATTTGGTTTTTTCACCTTATATGCCCTAGTTGGCAGTCCTAACCCAGGAACAATGAGAGTCAATGGTAAGGTTAATTCTGTCTCATTAGTAATCTTGGTAGATTCTGGTAGCACCCATAATTTCATTGATGCAGCTGTAATTTCTGTCCTCCATATTCATGTGGATAAATCCCAAATTCTGGAGGTTAAGGTTGCTAATGGTGATATTATTAAGACCCAAGGCTTGTGCAGGGATGTTCCTGTGTGTTTACATGGGGAGATTTTCTTAGTTCAATTACATGTGCTATCTTTAGGAGGTTGTGATTTGGTTTTTGGCACTCAGTGGCTCAGCACTTTAGGGATTATTAATTGGGATTTCAAGAATCTTTCAATGGGGTTCATTCATGGAGGTAGACAGGTGCTGTTACAGGGCATTAATACTTCAAGGGGTTTTGAGGTGTAGAATGAGGATCAGTTCTTCAAAGAACCTACCAGGAAGGGTTTAATTTTACAAATTACCACTGGTAGTACAACTGAAAGGCAGTCTTCTCTTCCTCCTGAAGTCACAGCTTTGTTGCAGGAGTTTAAAGGTGTATTCACTACTCCAATGGGCCTACCACCAGTGAGAGGTCATGAACACCAAATCAACCTTAAGGAAGACACTCAACCTATTTGTCAAAGACCCTACAGGTACCCCTATTACCAGAAAAATGAAATTGAGAAAATTGTGAAGGAATTGTTGGAAGTAGGATTTATACAGAATAGTCAAAGTCCTTTTGCATCACCTGTTCTGTTGGTTAGAAAATCTGATGGCTCATGGCGTATGTGTATAGATTATAGAGCATTAAACCAAGCCACTATTAAAGACAAATACCCTATCCCTATTATAGATGAACTTTTAGATGAATTACATGGAGCCTGCATTTTTTCTAAGTTAGATTTGAGGTCTGGATACCACCAGATCAGGATGAGGAAGGAAGATGTTCCAAAAACTGCTTTTAGAACTCATGAAGGACACTATGAATTCCTTGTCATGCCCTTTGGGTTGACAAATGCCCCTTCCACCTTCCAATCATTAATGAACCAAGTTTTCAAGCCTTTCCTTAGGAGGTTTATACTGGTTTTCTTTGATGATATTCTGGTTTATAGCAGAAACATGCCTGACCATATTGAACATCTCAGAATTGTTTTGGGAGTGTTGGCTGCAAACCAATTGTATGCTAAGATGTCTAAGTGTGTGTTTGCTTGCTTGGAGGTGGAATACTTAGGTCATATCATTTTTGGGGAAGGTGTAAAGACTGACCCAAAGAAAATCTTAGCTATGCAAGAATGGCCTGTACCTAAGAATGTGAAATCATTGAGGGGGTTTCTCGGCCTGACTGGTTATTACAGAAAATTTGTCAAGGGTTATGGTCATATTGCAGCTCCATTGACTGCCCTTTTGAGGAAGAATTCTTTTTCTTGGGGTGCTGCAGCTGAAGCAGCCTTTAACCAGTTGAAATTAGCTATATCTAGCTCACCTGTTTTGGCCTTACCTGATTTTACTAAGACTTTCACAGTCGAGTGTGATGCTTCTGGCAGTGGCATTGGTGCTGTTTTGATGCAGGAGCACCATCCCATTGCCTTTCACAGCCAAGTCCTTAAGGGCAGTGCTCTAGCAATGTCTACTTATGAAAAAGAATTTCTTGCCTTAATTTCTGCAGTAAAGAAATGGAGGCCTTATCTTGTGGGAAGACCTTTTGTCATCAAAACGGATCAACAAAGTCTCAAGTATTTGCTGCATTAAAGGATTGGTACTCCACTTCAACAGAAATGGCTGTCCAAATTGTTGGGATATGCATTTGTGGTTGAATATAAAAAGGGTTCTGAGAATGTAGTGGCAGATGGCTTGTCTAGACGAGGAGAGGGGTCTGAGCATGAGGTTCATGAGGTTCACAACTGTCAAAATGAAATTGAAGGTACTGCTTTTTTAACCTTGATGGGTACTGACCAAATTAATGAAGGGTTGGACAAGGCTGTTGCTGTATTACCTTCTTTATCTGGTACCTTATATATAATTTCCTTTCCTATTCCAACTTGGGTGGCTGAGCTGAAGGCAAGTTATGAGACAGATTTAGCCATTCAAGCTATCTTGTCTACATTTAAGGAGAGTGGTAATCCACCTAAAGGATTTTCTTTAGTGGATGGGTTGTTGTTCTTTAAAGGCAAGATATATTTGGGTTCTAATAGTTCTTTAAAGTCATCCATTTTGCACCATGTTCACAATGGGCCCTTGGGTGGTCATTCTGGATATGTGAAGACCTTGTACAGGGTTAAACAAGATTTTTATTGGCCTGGTATGAAGAAGGATTTAAAGCAATATATCAAGGAGTGTGATGTGTGTCAACGGGTCAAGCATGAGAATTGTAAGCCAGCTGGTTTACTCCAACCCCTACCTATTCCTTCCAAGCCATGGTTGTCTGTGAGTATGGATTTCATTGAGGGACTGCCTAAATCTCAATTGAAGTCTGTCATACTTGTGGTGGTAGATAGGTTGACTAAGTATGTTCACTTCATTGCTTTATCCCACCCTTACACTGCATCCAAGGTTGCTTCTGTTTACATGCAATTTGTGTTTAAACTTCATGGTATGCCTGCTTCTGTAGTAAGTGACAGGGACCCCATCTTTACTTCTTGTTTTTGGAAGGAAATAATGAAGATTCAAGGGGTAGACTTAGCTATGTCATCAGCTTACCATCCCCAAACAGATGGCCAAACTGAAGTGGTCAATAGAAGCCTAGAGCAGTATTTGAGAGCCTTTGCAGCATCTAAACCTACTGCTTGGGTAGAGTGGCTGCCCTTGGCTGAGTTCTGGTTTAACACCAACTTCCATTCCTCAACCAAAATGACTCCCTTTGAAGCATTATATGGATATCCCCCTCCTAGGCTCTTGGATTACATCCCTGGCACCACTTTGGTAGAAGCTGTGGATGATCATTTGCAAAGTAGGCAGCAGGTCATATCCTTACTTAAACAAAACTTAGTACTGCCTCAAGAGAGAATGAAGCTTCAAGCTGATAAGCACCGGGTAGAGAGGAGTTTTTCAGAAGGTGATTGGGTTTATTTGAGATTGCAACCTCACAGGCAGAGGTCTTTGAAGCCTGCTGCTCTTGGAAAGCTTTCTCCAAAGTTCTATGGGCCCTTTCAAGTGCTGCACAGGGTTGGGGAAGTTGCTTACAAGCTGGCCTTACCATCTGAGTCCTTAATTCACCCAGTTTTCCATGTCTCTTGTCTTAAGGCTAAGATAGGACAACATATCACTCCTATTTCTCAATTGCCCTCTATCTCACCTGAAGGTATTCCTGTGCTTGAACCTGAGGCAGTCTTGAAGAGCAGGTCAATTCAGCTAAGAAGCAGGACCATCACTCAGGTTTTGATTAAATGGCAAGGCTGTACTACTGATGATGACACTTGGGAAAATTTATATCAGCTCCAGCAGAAATTTCCTCACCTTGTGGGCAAGGTGCTTTAAGGGGGGAAGTATTGATACAAGGCTGATTAGGGAGGCACGTGAAGGCTGAATAAGGAGGCACGTGACTGAAGTGTTGATGTAGTTAGATAGTTACATAGTTATCATATACTGTTAGTTGCTCATTTACATATACTGTTAGTTGCTCATTACCGTTAAGGATTGATAATCAAGCATTAGGGAATTAGTTACACCAATTAGTTGCACCAATGATTCCGTAGATAAAGGGACTGATCTGTAATGTTTTGGAGGATATGAAATAACAGAATTCTTTTGGTTTCCTAAACTCTATTTTCCCTTTCTCAACATTTCCCTTTTCTCTCTATCTTTCTTGGAGGCTGACTGACCTTGAATTCAGTTAATCACTCTCAGGATCTTATCAGAAAGCTTAGGAGGAAAGAGATACATTATGGTGGTAGTTGATGATTTCTTAAGGTACTCTTGGGTGGAATTTCTTAGAGAGAAGTCCGAAGCATGTGAACACATCATGTCACATTGGTAATAGAATCTATTTCCGAGCAGGGACAAAGAAGACGTCATATGAAATATGGAAAGAAAAGAAACCCAAGGTAAAGTATTTCAGAATATTTGGGAGCACGTGTTACATTCTGAATGACAGGGAAAATCCGGATAAATTTGATGCTAAGAGTGATGAAGGAATATTCCTTGGTTACTCCACAAATAGCCGAGCCTATAGAGTGTACAACAAGCAAACTAAGACGGTGATGGAATCAATCAATGTGGTCATAGACGACATTATATCAGAAAAGGAAATTGAGGATGATGGAAGGGGGCTCAAACTTAAGAAGAATGAGGATGATGATGATATGTCCCTAAGTGATGATGCAGAGAAAGAAACACCTGCAAAGGAGTCTACACCCTCTATATCAAGAAGAGAGACTAGATCAACACAAGAAGTCTCAGGTCCACTCACACCTCCAGAAGTTTAACCCCCAAATTCTCATGATGAGGAACTCTCAACTTCCAAGAAACCTTCATCAAGAGTGACTCTCAATCACCCATCAAGTAATATTATTGGTGATGTAAACGAGGGACTTCGTTTGAGAAAAGAACCAAAGTATAGTGCTAACCATGTGACATACAACTGTTATCTTGCTCAATTTGAACCCAAAAAGGTAGAAGAAACTCTGAAAGATGAGAATTGGATAGAGTCTACGCACCAGAAGCTACATCAATTTGTTAGAAATGATGTATGTGAATTGGTTCCAAGGCTTGAAGATACACATGTGATCGGCACCAAATGGATTTTTAAGAACAAAACAGATGAAGATGGTGAAGTTGTCCGAAATAAGTCTAGATTGGTGGCTCAGGGGTATACTCAAGTGGAAGACATAAATTTCGATGAATCGTTTGCTCCGGTAGCAAGACTAGAGTCCATTCGAATTCTCTTGTCCATAGCATGCATCATGGATTTCAAGTTGTATCAAATGGATGTGAAGAGTGCCTTCTTAAGCGGTTTTTTAAATGAAGAAGTATTTGTTGAGTAACCAAAGGGGTTTGAAGATCCTCACTTTTCGGGTCATGTGCTAAGACTGAAGAAAACTTTGTATAGGTTGAAGCAAGCACCAAGAGCATGGTATGATCGTCTCACCACTTACCTATTGGATCGTGGGTTCAAAAGAGGTCAAGCAAATCGAACATTTTTTGTTAAAACAGATGAGAAATTCCTCTTTATCGCTCAAGTGTATGTGGATGATATTGTTTTTGGAGCTACAATCGATCAACTAGGTCATGAATTTTCGGAAGAAATGAAAAAAGAATTCGAAATGAGCATGATGGGAGAGTTGAAATACTTCATAGGGCTTCAAGTGAAACAACGGAAAGATGGAATATTCATTTCTCAAGAGAAGTATGCCAAAAATCTTGTCAAAAGATTTAGCCTGGATTCTAAGAAACATACTTCTACACCCATGAGCTCCTTTGCAAAACAAAGCATAGATGTAGCCGGTGTTGACGTCGATTCAACACTTTATCGAAGTATGATTGACAGTCTTCTCTATCTCACAGCAAGTAGACCAGATATTGCATTCAGTGTCGGGGTATGTGCACAGTTCCAAGCTGCTCCTAAAGAGTCCCACTTAATAGTAGTAAAGCGAGTCATTCGCTATGTCAATGGCACGTCTGACTATGAGATTTGGTATACAAAATATTCGAATGAGTGTTTGGCGGGATATTCAGATGCTGACTGGGCAAGGTGCATTAATGATAGGAAAAGCACGTCTAGTGGGTGCTTCTATCTTGGAAATAATTTGGTTTCATGGATGAGCAAAAAACAAAATTCAGTATCCCTTTCAACGGCCGAAGCTGAATACATTGCAGTAGGAAGTTGCTGTGCACAATTGTTATGGATGAGAAAGCTACTGCATGACTATGAAATTTCTCAAGACACTATATGTGTGTTCTGTGATAACACTAGTGCCATAAACTTGTCAAAGAATCCAGTTCAGCACTTCAAATCAAAGCATATCGAGATCTGTTATCACTTTATTTGGGACTTGGTAAAGGACAAGATAGTTTGTCTAGAGTTCATAAATACTGACAATCAAAAGGCAGACATATTCACCAAACCTCTTGATGGCCCGAGGTTTGAATCCTTGCATAAGACTATTGGTGTTGGTATCATTCCTTGAACTCAAATCTCTTTGTGTTTCTGTTTGCATTGTATTTCTTATTTTTGTCTTCCTTGTTTTTGTTAGTTTTTCATTTGTTTCGAGTTAAAATGTTTTTACATTGTCTTTGATCAATCTTTTATTATTTTTATGTCAAAAATCCAAAAACACATAAAAAGTAGAAAATCCAAACGTTTGATCAACTTTGTTTAGTATTGTCTCAAAGCATGTTTTACCTTGTACCTTTATACTAATGACTTTGTGCATTTAACGAACTTAGCTTGTTTCTTATGTACTCATATCATTGTGGAAGAAATTCTGAAATCTGTGTGACTGTTGTAAATAGATCTTCAACCTTGTCATGAATAATTAGTGAATGGTTTTGTTAATCTTGAGACATGCATAGACTTGTGCCTATATATCTTCCCACTTTTATTTTTATTGCTTTTAATTAAAGAGCTCACCAAATGAAAAGAGATATCGAGCTGCAATAGATTGTCGCACATACTAGTATTTAATTAGGAAAAAGGGAAAGCAACCAAAATAAAATGTTTGATGCTCAAAAAGCCAAAGGCTAACTCATTAATTTGAAATATTAAAAATTTCAGGCATTTATCTCACAATGAGATATGTTAATTCAAAATGATTAAATGATATGATGTAGATGGAGCCAAATGAAAAGTTTCAAAGAATTGTACTCAAGTTTATATGGGAGGTCATATATGCATACTTCTATAATTGAGATGGGTCACACTATCTAGTGCTAGTTGTGTACGCCTTGATTGAATTGATCATTGAACTTCACATTAGACTAAGGACTATCTCATGTTTGATATTCACACACAACACACAAGTCTATGTTTAATAATGCTATATTCATTTGTGTGATTGTTCTTGTTTAAATGTGTTTTCACAAGCTCAATCTTTGTTGATCAAACACAAAAAGATTTTTGAATGTTTTATTTTGTTTTTGGAAAGTATTTTGTTTTTACAAAAATGTCAAAACTTTCAAAAACAGTGTTGCCCTGTTTTGGCGACTCAGTCGCGGATAGGTCCAATCACATGCCCCAGTCGCGAGCTCACTTAGAGATTTTTCGCGGCTCACTGGCGAGTCAAGGTTGCAGTCGCGAAAAATACTTAGAAAAATTTTCTAAACTTGAGTTTTTGAGATTTTCACGGCTTAGTGTGGCGACTTGTTTGCGAGTGGAAGGTCTAGTCGCGAGGGGTACACAGAGATTTTCGCGGCTCCTTTGGCGACTGTCTCGCGGGTAGACCTTCTAGTCGCGAAAAACACTTAGAGAAAATTTTCAAGTCTCTTACCTTCACAGTGTTTTGCGGCTCACCCTGGCGACTTACTGGCGACTTAATCTAGTCGCGAAAAACGCTTGTTTTGCATTTTAAAGTCAGTTTTTAAAAAACTTTTTTAGTTTTTCCCTCGTCCTTTTGTGACTGTTCATTGTCTTTCCCATTTCACTCTTACAAATCAAGACTAGAGTCCATTCGAATTCTCTTGTCCATAGCATGCATCATGGATTTCAAGTTGTATCAAATGGATGTGAAGAGTGCCTTCTTAAGCGGTTTTTTAAATGAAGAAGTATTTGTTGAGTAACCAAAGGGGTTTGAAGATCCTCACTTTTCGGGTCATGTGCTAAGACTGAAGAAAACTTTGTATAGGTTGAAGCAAGCACCAAGAGCATGGTATGATCGTCTCACCACTTACCTATTGGATCGTGGGTTCAAAAGAGGTCAAGCAAATCGAACATTTTTTGTTAAAACAGATGAGAAATTCCTCTTTATCGCTTAAGTGTATGTGGATGATATTGTTTTTGGAGCTACAATTGATCAACTAGGTCATGAATTTTCGGAAGAAATGAAAAAAGAATTCGAAATGAGCATGATGGGAGAGTTGAAATACTTCATAGGGCTTCAAGTGAAACAATGGAAAGATGGAATATTCATTTCTCAAGAGAAGTATGCCAAAAATCTTGTCAAAAGATTTAGCCTGGATTCTAAGAAACATACTTCTACATCCATGAGCTCCTTTGCAAAACAAAGCATAGATGTAGCCGGTGTTGACGTCGGTTCAACACTTTATCGAAGTATGATTGGCAGTCTTCTCTATCTCACAGCAAGTAGACCAGATATTGCATTCAGTGTCGGGGTATGTGCACAGTTCCAAGCTGCTCCTAAAGAGTCCCACTTAATAGTAGTAAAGCGAGTCATTCGCTATGTCAATGGCACGTCTGACTATGAGATTTGGTATACAAAATATTCGAATGAGTGTTTGGCGGGATATTCAGATGCTGACTGGGCAAGGTGCATTAATGATAGGAAAAGCACGTCTGGTGGGTGCTTCTATCTTGGAAATAATTTGGTTTCATGGATGAGCAAAAAACAAAATTCAGTATCCCTTTCAACGGCCGAAGCTGAATACTTTGCAGTAGGAAGTTGCTGTGCACAATTGTTATGGATGAGAAAGCTACTGCATGACTATGAAATTTCTCAAGACACTATATGTGTGTTCTGTGATAACACTAGTGCCATAAACTTGTCAAAGAATCCAGTTCAGCACTTCAAATCAAAGCATATCGAGATCTGTTATCACTTTATTTGGGACTTGGTAAAGGACAAGATAGTTTGTCTAGAGTTCATAAATACTGACAATCAAAAGGCAGACATATTCACCAAACCTCTTGATGGCCCGAGGTTTGAATCCTTGCGTAAGACTATTGGTGTTGGTATCATTCGTTGAACTCAAATCTCTTTGTGTTTCTGTTTGCATTGTATTTCTTATTTTTGTCTTCCTTGTTTTTGTTAGTTTTTCATTTGTTTCGAGTTAAAATGTTTTTACATTGTCTTTGATCAATCTTTTATTATTTTTATGTCAAAAATCCAAAAACACATAAAAAGTAGAAAATCCAAACGTTTGATTAACTTTGTTTAGTATTGTCTCAAAGCATGTTTTACCTTGTACCTTTATACTAATGGCTTTGTGCATTTAACGAACTTAGCTTGTTTCTTATGTACTCATATCATTGTGGAAGAAATTCTGAAATCTGTGTGACTGTTGTAAATAGATCTTCAACCTTGTCATGAATAATTAGTGAATGGTTTTGTTAATCTTGAGACATGCATAGACTTGTGCCTATATATCTTCCCACTTTTATTTTTATTGCTTTTAATTAAAGAGCTCACCAAATGAAAAGAGATATCGAGCTGCAATAGCTTGTCGTACATACTAGTATTTAATTAGGAAAAAGGGAAAGCAACCAAAATAAAATGTTTGATGCTCAAAAAGCCAAAGGCTAACTCATTAATTTGAAATATTAAAAATTTCAGGCATTTATCTCACAATGAGATATGTTAATTCAAAATGATTAAATGATATGATGTAGATGGAGCCAAATGAAAAGTTTCAAAGAATTGTACTCAAGTTTATATGGGAGGTCATATATGCATACTTCTATAATTGAGATGGGTCACACTATCTAGTGCTAGTTGTGTATGCCTTGATTGAATTGATTATTGAACTTCACATTAGACTAAGGACTATCTCATGTTTGATATTCACACACAACACACAAGTCTATGTTCAATAATGCTATATTCATTTGTGTGATTGTTCTTGTTTAAATGTGTTTTCACAAGCTCAATCTTTGTTGATCAAACACAAAAAGATTTTTGAATGTTTTATTTTGTTTTTGGAAAGTATTTTGTTTTTACAAAAATGTCAAAACTTTCAAAAACAGTGTTGCCCTGTTTTGGCGACTCAGTCGTGGATAGGTCTAGTTGCATGCCCCAGTCACGAGCTCACTTAGAGATTTTTTGCGGCTCACTGGCGAGTCAAGGTTGCAATCGCGAAAAATACTTAGAAAAATTTTCTAAACTTGAGTTTTTGAGATTTTCACGGCTTAGTGTGGCGACTTGTTTGCGAGTGGAAGGTCTAGTCGCGAGGGGTACACAGAGATTTTCGCGGCTCCTTTGGCGACTGTCTCGCGGGTAGACCTTCTAGTCGCGAAAAACACTTAGAGAAAATTTTCAAGTCTCTTACCTTCACAGTGTTTTGCGGCTCACCCTGGCGACTTACTGGCGACTTAATCTAGTCGCGAAAAACGCTTGTTTTGCATTTTAAAGTCAGTTTTTAAAAAACTTTTTTAGTTTTTCCCTCGTCCTTTTGTGACTGTTCATTGTCTTTCCCATTTCACTCTTACAAAAACTCCGAATATTTCTTCGAAAATCCTCTATTTCTGCATCACTTCTTCTCAAATCTTCAACAAAAAAGTATGGGTTTTCCTTCTTTCTCTTCATACTACTGATTTGATTATTATTGTCTAGATTTTAGTGTTGCTATTGTGGTTTGTAGTTTATCATGATTCGAACATGGGTTTTTGATTTTATGTTTTTATTGAGTGTTTGTGATGGTTTTTATACTGATCTTCTCTATCTTGTGTCCTATTGTGATTTTGGTTGTATTCACAAACTTATTGTCCTGATTTGAACCTAAATCTCAAGTGTTTAGGGTTTTTTTCATCATCCATGGTGTGAAACTAACACATTGCTAATACTGTTTGGTGTCTTGTTTGTGATAAACCATATTGCAGTGTCAAAATGTCTCCATTCAAGAGATCAGCTGTGAAAGGGGGAAACAGCAAAGGGAAAGAATATGTCATTGATGTTGATGAACTCTCACCTAAAGCAAAAAGGACCCATTCATCATCTGGGGTGTATGATCTTAACAAATTTAGATCCTATGCTGCCTTTCAGAATCATGAAATTTTTTTCAAAAGTGCTACATCGCTACTCGAGAGGGTCGTTAATCAATCTTCCCTATTTGACACTGACATTCCTCAATGGTTTGCTTACAAAGATTGGAATTATCTTCTCTCCGACCTTGATTATGCATATGAGAATTTGGTAAAAAAATTTATGCCAATGCAATTGTTGAAGGAGATGAACTTAAGTGCTGGGTTAGAGGAAAATCTTTCTCGGTCTCTCCAACATACCTGGCAGAGATTCTTCACATCAACCGGCCAATACTTGAAAACTCACCGGTTTATGTTGATCTATATCCTGATGAGGACTTGCTTCGGGAAGTTCTTGGAAAAGATTTGGAATTTTCCTTAAATGGGAACTCAGTCAGTGTTTCGTCTCTTCCTCCAAAATTGAGGGTACTTATGATCATCATGTTTCACAACTTGTAACCTCTATCCAGCACAGGGTATATGAACCTCGGGCATGCATTGTTCCTTCATGATCTGATCTCTGATGTAGAGATTGACATTTGTGCTCATATTTTTCATGTCCTTTGCAAAACTGTTCTACGAACTGAGTCAAGGATATGCATTCCTTTTTGTTGTCTCATTTCAAGGATTTTGAAGCTTACGGGGCTCCATCCTTTAGAAAATGAATTTCCTTGCACAAAACCAAGTCCAATCAACAGGCACACATTCAATGCTAGCATTGGTCATAGTAAGAAGGGAATCAAGACAGAATCTTTAGTGTCCCACAGTGGTTCGTGCACTAGCTCATTCCCCAGATGTCCGGACTTACATCCATCTTGCATCATCTCAACATTCGATGGGATATGAAATTCACCTCTATCCAAGCTCAATTGGATCAAATTCAAAGAAAGCTAGAAGATAATGAGGACTAGCTATTCCATGACAAAAAGGGGGAGATGATGTTGGCAGGAGGAGTTCAATGAAAGGGGGAGATTTCTAGAAACTGGCTTTTGTTTATCTTTGCATATTTCTGTATCCATGTTATTTTTTTTCAGTACTCTTTTACTTTATGAGTTTATGTGTTTGTACCTACTACCTTTGTAGGTTTTTAAGGTTTCTGTTTATGGTTTGTACCCATATTGCTTTTGTAAGTTTTTAAGGTTTGTTTCTATGCACTTTGTAGGCTTTATGGTTTGTACCTTACTTCATGCAATCTGTGTGCTTTGCTAAATCAGTACTTATAACTAAATGTTATGCATTTCCTTCTAAGTACTGTCACTCTTGTGCCCTTGTAAGACTTTGTTCCTAGATGCATATACTTCTTATACTATGCATTGGTTGAGTGTTGGTCATTCAAGTGATTTGCCTTGTGTTTGTTAGCTTGAATGTCCGGATGTTCATTCCAAGTATGAATGAGCATTGTGATCACTTGTTTATAGTAATTGCTTGTTTTGGTCTTGCTATGGTTTATTGCATTATTCCATTGTGCTTGATCTCATTGTGCTTACTCCATATGCATTACAAGTTTTCTGCATACAATAATCTTATTGTGTTGTTGTGTTTTAGGAGTTCTTGTTCTTATGGTTCAAAAGTTTCATAGATTCTAGAGTTAGGTGTGAGTGAGTTTTCCAACTATTCCCAGCTCACGCGTTAAGTCTAGAGTTTGTTATAGGGTTTTGTCACGGAATAGCCAAAGGGGGAGATTGTAAGGTTGAAATTTATCAACCATCTTGTTGGCTTTTTTCCGTGCCAATTTGCTTGTAATTTAGCACTTAGTAACCATGTATTTAGGTGGGATTCATGTAAGGGTAGTGTGTGAAGAGAGTGTGAAGAATTGCTCATCTTTGTGCAAAGAAGCAGAGACTCGCAACTAGGATTCGCAACTGACTCGTGGCTTGAAAGCCGCCAAATACTGTGCACGTAAGAAGTTGCTAACTTGGACAAGCCACGAGGCTAAGCTGCTAACTTACCCTGTTTGGCAAAAAACTGACTCTTCGTATTCCAAATACATACCACTATATATAGACCCTTATATTCACAAAATGTAGAGAGCTTCCAAAGAGAATTTGTGAGAGAAACCCTAGAGAGAAACAAGATTGCCTCATCTCCAATCTTCACTAAGAGACTCTTCAAATTCCTATACTCTCTTCCTTTCCATTGATACATCATTGAGAGATTCTTGATCAAATCCTTTTCTCATCACACCCACATCTGTGAGAAGGTTCATTTGGTACTAATGGAAGTAGTTTGGAAGAGACCAATGACTATTGGTTGATGCTATGATGTATAGCGGAATCCGGTAAACTAAAGAAGAAATAGGTTCGGTGCAACCTTGTTGGAGTAAGAAGCTTGGAGGGCTTAGGTACACTGGATAGATTAGGCTTGGAGGGTCTTCTGCTGTTCATGTATCCTTACTACATTTTTTAGTGGATTAGTTACCGCTTGGAGGGCGGCGGAGAGGTTTTACGTCGAGGGCTTAGGTTTCCTCTTCGATAACACGAGTGTTGTCCTTGTGTTTGCATTTATCTTCTTTTATCTTTGCCATTTATTTTATACTGTGGATGTGATTATATTTGGCTTAGATTGTTTATCAATTCTGTGTTTGGCTTATGTTCATGTTCCGCACATTAATTGTTTGCTAATGAGCTTGAATTGATATTTTGTATTTTGTGGTCTAAACGTTCAAAGGTATTTTACATGCATTTTGAACTTTTAGACCTAATAAAAATTTACCACCTATGATTTGTTATGAAAGTTTGTGAAAAATGTTGTGGATATAACACTTATTTTTTCATAATACCTTTATTTTTAATTGTGGTTGGTTCTAGACTTTTAGTATGATATTTTATTACTTTATTTTGATCTATAAAGAGTTAACACCTCAATAATTGTGAAAATATTGTGTCAATTTGTTATGCAAATTGGACAAACAAAAAATAATATAGCAAACTTTACCCATTCACAAAAAGAAGAAGAAGAAGAAGAAGAAGAAGAAGAAGAAGTGAGTTCCAGTTAGCTTAATTAGTAAAATGTTTGACGGTTGTATAAGAGATCTGGGGTTCAATTCCCACCTACATCAAAAACTAATTGGTGTCTTGGTATGATGATAAAGAACTATCATCAGGAGCGGACGCTATAGGTTGAAATTCTTTCTCAAAAAAAAAAAAAATGGCTAGCAAAATAGTAAAAATTGAACAAACCAAAACTCCCATTTACTCTTTTTATATATAAAACGTGTTGTGAAAAATGTTGTTGATGTATCACTTTTTTTTCTTTTTCTTTTCATAATACTTTTATTTTCAGTAGTAGTTGGTTCCAGTGTGATATTTTATTTTGACCTATAAGGAATTAACACTTTAATAATTGTAAAAGTATTGTGACAATTTTCTGTATTACTAACTTATTATATATAAATCGGGTAACTAACAGTTCATATGTCTAAAAAAAAAAATGGTTCAACTGGCGATATTACAAGAAGAAGAAAAAAAAGGCTAATGAACAATACATGTTGAATAAACAAAAACATTGTAGTCGTAAGGATTGACTCTTTTTATATATACTAGTTAGGGTGGCATGTGCAAGGCAAGTGCTACCTCTTCAGTGAAAATATTAAGATAAAATTTCTATTCGAAGAAGTATGAAACTATATACATAAAAAATATATATCACACAAAGTTAATCTCATTTGTATAAAAATTTTTATCACACACAAAATTATGGTAGCTATTTAATATATGAATATCTATTTTACTATAATAGTTTCTTAATACTTATTTGCTAAAAACAATATCCACTCACCAAAAACTTCTAAGAATGTTTACGAATATTATCATTTTCCAACAATAAGCAACTAATTTTTGCTAAGACATCTCATAATATTTAACTTTTTGTAATGAATGATGTCATATGCTACAATTGAAACTCTTCATCAAATACCTTCAACCATACACAATGATAATTTTATTGTTCATACTTTCTTCTTTATCATTTTACATGAGTCTATGATCAATGTTTAGTTTACTTAGTTTTTAATGACACCCATTTTAGGTAAGAAAATAAATTTCTTTTTTTAAAAAAGATAACAAAAGACATGTGTCATCAAATTTTTCATTAGATAAACTAGCTTGTAACCCCATGCATATGCATGGATATATTTAAAATATACACATTAAGATATATAGTATAATTTTTTTATTATAAAATTATTAATAGACATTCTTATATTTTTTTTAACTTTTTAAAAAGTCTTGTAAGAATGTTATTAGGTAGAAAATGTAAATTGTCTATCTTTTAAATATTTTTATGTTCATTAATTCTAGACTCTTTGGTTTTTGTACACAATAACTCACTTTCACTTGAATGAATATTTATGTCATAGTCTAACATTTGATTCCAAAATTAAGAAATAAAACTCTCTTTAAAAATAAATAATTTAGGACACATGGCACAAAAATGGACTTCAATTGTAAAATCTAATTGGATTTTCTCTAAAATTTACCTATTAATATATATATATATATATATAATTTTTGTGCCAAATGAATTGTATTTAGTTATTAAAAAAAGGCTCATAAATATAAAATCATTCAAACTCTCTCTTCCTCCACTTTTATATATAGTGTTAGATATATGATTATATATACATACATATATATACATATATATATATATATTATTATTTATTTAATTGGACTTGTCGTTTTTTATTCTAAATTAACTTATTTTGCACAAAAATGAAAAAATTTCAATTAGATGGAACACGTGCCGTAAAATTAAACTCTAATTAAATCCAATTTTTACATAATTGAATTAACTAACTTAATCAAAATTTTAAAATTTTTTATTAGATGGCACATGTGGCGCAAAATTAGACTTTAATTGAATTTCAATTTAAAATAATTGGATTTTCTTTCGGCTTTACTTATTAATATATACTAGCTTGTAACTCATGCTATGCATGGATACACTTAAAAATATACAATAAGATGCATAATATAATTCCTATATATATAATTTAAATACTATTGATAATCATTTTTATATTTTGTTAACTCTTTAGAAATTTTTGTAAGGATATTATTAGGTATAAAATTTAAATTGTCCATTTTTTAAAAAATTATTGTAAAGCAATTTTTTTTTTTTTAAACAATTCATTTATTCTAGACTCTTTAATTTTTGTACTTAATAACTCATTTGGATGAATATTTATTATGTGGTCCAACATTTGATTCTAAAATTAATAAATAAAACTTTTAAGAATAAATAATTTAGGACACATGACACAAAATTAAACTCTAATTGAATTCCAATTTATTAATCGATATATCTATATATATAATAATAGGTAAAGCTAGAGAAAATCCAATTATATTTCAAATTAGAATTCAATTAAAGTCTAATTTTGGCCATGTGTCTCATCTAATCTAAGTTTTTAAATTTTTGTGCTAAGTGAGTTAATTTAATGTAAAAATTGGATTTCAATTAATGTTTAATTTTGCGACATGTGTCCCATCTAATCTTAGTTTTTTTTTTTTTTTTTTTTTTTTTACCAAATGAGTTAATTTAGTGTAAAAAAAGATGAGTCTAATATAAATAAACCATAAAAAAAAACATAATTTTTGAATGATTTTATATTTACGAGCCTTTTTCTTTGTAGAATTAAAAACAATTCAAGTTTATAAGTCATCTACTACTACTACTACTACTACTACTATTAATAATAATAATAGGTGAACATGAGAGAATATTTAAATCTAGAAAATCAACGATCTACGTAATAAATAAAACACCTTATACCATCATCTAAAACTCAAAGTACATGAATAAAATTTTTGGGATGTTAAAATTAATGGGGGTATTTTAGACATTATACAATATAATATTTTAAGAATCATAAAATTTCATTAAGGTTTAACTAAGAGAATAACAGTATGACATATTTGCTATTTTCAAAAATATTAAGAGAAAGATTGCTTGATTTTTAAATTCAAGGAGTAATTGTGAACTATCCTAAACATAAAGGATGAAAAGTGTTTTTATATTAAGTTTTTTTTTTTTGTTTTTTGTTTTTTTGTGTGTGTAAAACTATGTGTTTTTACTTAAAAAGATGCCTAAAGATAAAAATACAATAAACAAAAATACAAAAAGTCAACCTAAGAAAACTGTATATGAAAAAATGCCTTCATAATTTTGTTATATTTTATTTTGACTTTCAAAAAATTGATATTTTCACAAAGATGTCTTAAAAAATTGATACTTCGGCAGTTGTGAATATATTACGATGACAAGAAGATGTCTTAATATTTTCACAAAAAAAATATTATATCTACAATATTTTCACAACAAATCATAAATAGTTGGTTGTTATGAGTTGTTATTAGTGGGTAAAAAAGTAATTTCATTGGTAAGTTTAAATTAGAACCAATAACAATTTACCACCATGATTTTTTATGAAAGTATTGTGAAAAATGTTGTGGATGTAGTACTTCTTTTTCACAATACCTTTATTTTTAGTTGTAGTTAGTTCTGGTATGATATTTTATATTGATCTCTAAGGAATTTACATCTCAATAATTGTGAAAATATTGTAACAATTTGTTGTGTTAACTAACAGCTCTCTCTCTCTCTCTCTCTCTCTCTCTCTCTCTCTCTCTCTCTCTCTCTCTCTCTCTCTCTCTCTCTCTCTCATATATATATATATATATATAAGAGTTGACCAGGCGATACTACCGAAAGAAAAAAAAAAAAGGCTAGTGAACAATGCAAATTGAACAAATCAAAAAGAAAAAAAAAATGTTGCTACTACTTAGCATTAGTTATGTGTATATATAGCACTTTTTTTTTTTTAATTTTTTAAAATTTTTATTTTTACTTGTGGTTAGTTTTAGTATGATATTTTATTTTGACCTTTTAGGAATTAACACCTCAACAATTGTAAAAATATTGTGATATTTTATTGTGTTAACTAACAGCTCTATAAAAAAAAAGCAGCAAAATAGTTCAAAATGTTGAACAAACCAAATTACTGTAGCTTTTTACTGTAGTTTTAGTGCATTTGCACTTTATATATATACACACACGGGCAGAAAGAGATAACAGCTCACGGTTCGTGAATGATCAATATTATTTTATATATATCACAAAAAAGTTATTGCAATAATTTGTACTAATGATATATATATATATATATTTTTTTTTTGGCAAGAAAATTTAATACTGATATATTATATGATAATGACTTGTTTAAAACGAATTTTCTAGAAATGCCAAAACATGCTTTAAAGTTTAAAGTAATGCATTGACCCCTATGTGACAGATGGATATCTATAACTGAGCACATGAAATATATATATATATATAGAGAGAGAGAGAGAGAGAGAGAGAGAGAGAGAGAGAGAGAGAGAGAGAGAAAATGTTAACTAATACCCTTAGGACATTGGTTTAAGAACTATTTTCAGAGACATTTCATTGGGAGAATGATAAAATAATAAATGTTGTTTTTTTTTTCTTCATAAAAGTGTTGTCAAAATTTTCTATTGTGGTTAACAATTGCCCTCATTGCACACCCTTGGTGCGGTAGTCACTTTACAAGTATAAGTGCTGAAGTTCAAGTCTCCAGGAGAGAGTTTCACACACATATATACTTAGATTAGGTTAGATAGAATTTTTATTTTGTAAAAAAAAAAAAAAAAAAAAAAAAAAACAATTGCCCTAAGGGCATCTATTACCATGACCATTTGTTGTATGTGTTAATGGATGCTTAAAATGAGTAATGCTAGATGCATTAATTATAGCTTTTTTTTTTTTTTTGGTTACAAATTGATGTGATAATATGTGATAATGCCAAGCATTAATGTATGGGATCTATTGATTCCACCTTTATTGTAACAATAATCATGAAAGATGTGATGACTAATTTGTAACTTTTCTGCAAAATTCATAGCATTCCAAAACAACTTGATCATTTAATTAAGAAAACCTTAGAAAGAATCCAAGGAGAAAAATTGAATGCCAGTATACTTTATATTTATTAGACAAAGGAAATAAAGTAAATGCAAGTCATGGCCTACACGCTATGTCCAACGTGAATAGTTTAAGGATTCGAAAGAGAGAGTATTCAGTTTTTTGCCTATGAGTTGAGATCCTACTCTAAATATGAAATCACGAGATATTGGTGTCTCTTTCTTATAGTTGTCCCTTTAGTTTAGATTAGTCAAGCTAGACAAAAACCATCTTTAATTTCAATCTGATAAGATCCTGAGAGTGATTAACTGAATTCAAGGTCAGTCAGCCTCCAAGAAGATAGAGAGCCTCCAAGAAGATAGAGAGAAAAGGGAATTGATGAGAAAGGGGAAAACAGAGTTTATGAAATCAAAGAATTCTGTTATTTCATAATCTCAAAACATTACAGATCAGTCCCTTTTATCTACGGAATCATTGGATCAATGGTGCAACCAATTGCTGTAACTAATTCCCTAATGCTTGATTATTAATCCTTAACGGTAATAAGCAACTAACAGTATTTGATAACTGTCTGTGTAACTGCCTAACTACATCAACACTTCAGTCACGTGCCTCCTTATTCAGCTCATTCAGCCTTCACGTGCCTCCAATTCAGCCTTCACATGCCTCCCAATTCAGCCTTGTATCAATACTTCCCCCCTTAAAGCACCTTGCCCACAAGGTGAGGAAATTTCTGCTGGAGCTGATATAAATCTTCCCAAGTGGCATCATCAGTAGTACAGCCTTGCCATTTAATCAAAACCTGAGTGATGGTCCTGCGTCTCAGCTGAATTGACCTGCTCTTCAAGACTGCCTCAGGTTCAAGCACAGGAATACCTTCAGGTGAGACAAAGGGCAATTGAGAAATAGGAGTGATATGTTGTCCTATCTTAGCCTTAAGACAAGAGACATGGAAAACAGGGTGAATTAAGGACTCAGGTGGTAAGGCCAGCTTGTAAGCAACTTCTCCAACCCTGTGCAGCACTTGAAAGGGCCCATAGAACTTGGGAGAAAGCTTTCCAAGAGCAGCAGGCTTCAAAGACCTCTGCCTATGAGGTTGCAATCTCAAATAGACCCAATCACCTTCTGAAAAACTCCTCTCTACCCGGTGCTTGTCAGCTTGAAGCTTCATTCTCTCCTGAGCCAGTACTAAGTTTTGTTTAAGTAAGGATATGACCTGCTGCCTACTTTGCAAATGATCATCCACAGATTCTACCAAAGTGGTACCAGGGATGTAATCCAAGAGCCTAGGAGGAGGATACCCATATAATGCTTCAAAGGGAGTCATTTTGGTTGAGGAATGGAAGTTGGTGTTAAACCAGAACTCAGCCAAGGGCAGCCACTCTACCCAAGCAGTAGGTTTAGATGCTGCAAAGGCTCTCAAATACTGCTCTAGGCTTCTATTGACCACTTCCGTTTGGCCATCTGTTTGGGGATGGTAAGCTGATGACATAGCTAATTCTACCCCTTGAA
>NW_027069536.1:1172427-1303608 GCF_002906115.3 Quercus suber
TTTTTTTTTAATAATTCATGGGTTCAGATCCAATGCCCCCAATTGTTGATTATTAAACGAGTTGTTTAGATTTTATTTAACATCATTAACTTTTAAATTGTTCTAAAAAATAATTTTTAAAAAATAATTATTTATAGAAATTTTTAAATAAATATCGATAAGTATAATTTTAACATTTGAGTAATGTTATCACAACATTAATTTATCAATTTTTTGGATTCATCGCATACACTGACATTTTTTTTTAATAATTCATGGGTTCAGATCCAATGCCCCCAATTGTTGATTATTAAACGAGTTGTTTAGATTTTATTTAACATCATTAACTTTTAAATTGTTCTAAAAAATAATTATTTATAGAAAATTTTAAATAAATATCGATAAGTATAATTTTAACATTTGAGTAATGTTATCACAACATTAATTTATCAATTTTTTGGATTCATCGCATCCACTGACATAATTTTTTATTTATTTTTTAATAATTCATGGGTTCAAATCTAATGGCCCCAATTGTTGATTGTTAAACGAGTTGTTTAGATTTTATTTAACATCATTAACTTTTAAGTAGTTCTAAAAAATACTTTTAAATAAATAATTTTTTTATAGAAAATTTTAAATAAATATCGGTAAGTATAATTTTAACATTTGAGTAATGTTATCACAACATTAATTTATCAATTTTTCAAATTAATTGCGTCCATTGACATAATTTTTTTTTTCAATAATTCAAGGGTCTAGATCCAATGCCCCTAATTGTTGATTATTAAACGAGTTGTTCATATTTTATTTAACATCATTAACTTTTAAATTGTTCTAAAAAATAATTTTAAATAAATAATTTTTTATAGAAATTTTTAAAGAAATATCGATAAGTATAATTTTAACATTTGAGTAATGTTATCACAACATTAATTTATTAATTTTTTGGATTCATCGCATCCACTAACATAATTTTTTTTTTTTTAAATTCATGGGTTGAAATCCAATGCCCCCAATTGTTGATTGTTAAACTGAGTTGTTTAGATTTTATTTAACATCATTAACTTTTAAGTAGTTCTAAAAATACTTTTAAATAAATAATTTTTTTATAGAACTTTTTAAATAAATATTGATAAGTATAATTTTAACATTTGAGTAATGTTATCACAACATTAATTTATCAATTTTTCAAATTCATTGCATCCATTGACATAATTTTTTTTTTTTAATAATTCAAGGGTTCAGATCCAATGCCCCCAATTGTTGATTATTAAACGAGTTGTTTAGATTTATTTAACATCATTAACTTTTAAATTGTTCTAAAAAATAATTTTAAATAAATAATTTTTTTATAGAAATATTTAAATAAATATTGATATGTATAATTTTAACATTTCAGTAATGTTATCACCACATTAATTTATCAATTTTTCAGATTCATTGCATCCATTGACATAATTTTTTTCTTCAATAATTCCATTGTTAGGAGGAGGAATATATAAATCATAATGTTATTTTTTTTAATAATTCAATTGTTACAATAATGGAAGACAGGAGATTTGAACATGAACGTTATCATTAGAAACACTAAAAAGTATTCATTGAATTACAAACAAACATTATATTATTATTAAACTTATTGTTAACATTTATTTTTTTCCGTACAATTTTATTAACATTTATATGAATAATTAGTTAATTAATCAAAGGCAAAGTTTGATCCATGCCTCGTTGCAACGTGTCACCATCAAAGTGTTCAGTGCACTGAAGTACCAGAGCTAAGTCCACTGTTGAAATGTCAAAATCTAGTAGTACTCTATACCATAACCTTGACTTTTAAAAGCTCACGCTATTCTTCTTTCTTTATAACTCCCCCCTCTCTACAGTTTTTCTTTGCAACTCCTTAACGCACAATATTCAAACAGAGAGAGAGAGAGAGAGTGAGTTTGGTTGGCTTTGCTTGCTTTAACTGTAGCTAGAGAGCCACAGCTAGACATGGCTACTCCACCAATACCAATAGCTTACCAATCCGGCACATCTCTAGCAGTTCCAGATTGGTTGAACAAAGGAGACAACGCATGGCAAATGATATCAGCCACTCTGGTTGGCCTACAAAGTGTGCCAGGGCTTGTCATACTCTATGGTAGTATTGTCAAGAAAAAATGGGCTGTAAACTCAGCTTTCATGGCTTTATATGCTTTTGCAGCTGTGGTAATTTGTTGGGTTACATGGGCATACAAGATGTCCTTTGGTGATAAGCTCCTTCCCTTCTGGGGCAAAGGTGGACCAGCTTTAGGCCAGAAGTTCCTTTTGAATTCGGCTGCACTACCTGCAACTCCGCAGTATAATAGTACTGGTGGGTTAGAGACGGCTATGATTGAGCCATACTACCCCATGGCAACGATGGTGTGGTTTCAGTGTGTGTTTGCTGCAATCACTTTGATACTTTTAGCCGGATCTTTGTTGGGGAGGATGAATTTTAAGGCATGGATGATGTTTGTGCCACTTTGGCTTACTTTCTCTTACACTGTTGGAGCATTCAGTTTGTGGGGTGGTGGGTTCTTGTTCCATTGGGGTGTCATGGACTATTCTGGTGGTTATGTCATTCATCTCTCTTCTGGGATTGGTGGATTCACAGCTGCTTACTGGGTCCTCTCTCTCTCTCTCTCTCTCTATGAAGATATTTTCCTCAAAAAAAAAAAAAAATAATATATATATATATATGAAGATATTAATCAATAACTATAACTTAATATTATATCAAGATATTAATTAATTTTTGGTATAAACTGAACTCAAACTTAAATTCTTACCAGTATTATACCCATGCGATGTACAGTTTAATTAAGAATCATATATAACTTAAACAAAAGATAAAAACAACTAAGTTTTTGTATTTATCTAAAAATAGATAGAGATGTATAGAAAAAAATCAATAAGAACAATTATAATTTTGTGTTTATCCATGAGGTGTTAAAAAAAATAAAATATAAAATTAAAGATTGATATTAGTAGTTGTATATGTGTACTATGATTCTTTTTTTTTTTAATTAATGTTGATATGAACAATTAGTGTGAAACCAAAATTCTAGGGTCCATTTGGATATAATTTATTGTTGCTAAAAACTAATTATTACTAAAAACATTGTAGCAAAATAATTTTTAAATGTATGAATAGTACCGTAAGACCTATTTTTAATATTTTTTTCTGAATAAAGTGGCTATGGTCTCATGAACAGTGCGTGAACAGTACCAAAACAGTGCGTGAATAGTGTTTTTTGTCCTTACATAGTAAATTCAATTTCCTAAACCACATGAAAGCAAAAAAGAAAAAAAAAAAAAAAACGCAACGTAACAATCATTTGTATCCAAACCCTCGCCAAATCTCCTGGAATGCTAGAACTTATAAATCATAAATGAAGTAGATCTCCTATTGCTAATAAATAAATCACTCGAAATTATAGATAAATTAATAATAAAAGGATTAGATGAAGAATTTGGATTGTATTCAAATTGAAAGTTTTATCAACTTAGAAATTATTGGAGAAGATAAGAACCAAAAAAAAAAAAAAAATTATATATATATATATATTTTAAAAATCTAACAATTTTTACAATTTAGTGAAGCCATGTGGCACAATCACGGCTTCTAAGCCCAATTTTTATTATATAGCATATGATTTAAAGATAACAAAGTTTACTAATTGAGTTAATTGGAGTCTCTAACTCTTTCACTATTTACTCTTTTTGAAAACATAGTATCAAACATATTTGTTTGTATTATGAGTACTCAAAAAAATAAATATTAAAAGTGGGTTACAGTTAACTCAACTGGTAAAGTTTCTGATATTAATTAATTTTTAGAATAAACTAAATTCAAACTTAAATTCTTATTTAAAGATAAAGAAGTTTACTAATTGAGTTAATCGGAGTCTCTAATTCTTTCACTATTTACTCTTTTTAAAACATAGTATCAAACATATTTGTTTGCATTATGAGTACTTAAACAAAATACATATTAAAAGTGGTTCAGTTTACTCAATTGATAAAGTTTCTGATGGTTGAATAAGAGATTTAGAAATTTAATCTCCGCTTACATCAAAAAAATGACTGGTGCGTTCTTAGTCTAATAATAAAAAAAATCTTAAATTTAAAAATCAATTGAAAGATGAATTAAAAAAAAAAAAATTAGAGCAAGAAAGATGAATTTATAATTATAAAATTGTTATGAACATTGATGTGCTATACTTTCTTTGGTAGATTAATTGCTACTTCATAAGCGAGACTTGTTCTTTTGGTATGAGCTTGACTAATTCAATTCTCACAAGAGTAGATTTTTTGCAATTTTTTAGAAACTTCAATAAGCTGAGAGAGAGAGAGAGAGAGAGAGTTTTCAATTTTCTTGGTTGAAAAAGCAAGTGTTGTGGGAGAATTACAATCTTTTTGCTGTTTACTTGTTCTATATTAATAATTCCGATTGCTTTGCGATTAAATGTTTTAGTTTACCCTTGACTTAGTACAATGGAACATTATTAGTAATTTAGTATATGATTAATTATGTTCAATGAATCTTGTATTATATTAATTGATGAAAGTTGCTCTTTTAGATTCCATTTGGTTTTGAATATCCATCCCCCATGATCGTCATGTGTTTGACTTGTAATATATAATAAGACATATATACACGTAAATAAATATTAAGAATTTGAAGGCGTGAAGGAATCAAGATGCATGGTGAGTGGGTGACAATTTTAATTGAATGACAGGAGCGTTATACACACAACAAAATTTCACAACTTTTCTCATAATTTATCAAAGTACCCGAGCGTGAACCATCACATACGTTATTTTTATCATAGATCAATTACAAACTACTACTCTCAACCGTTGTGAATTTTGGTATGAAATTAATTAGATATACCCTTACTACCTTAGACTAATTTTTTCAATGATGATGCAGGTGGGGCCAAGATTGAAAAGAGACAGAGAGAGATTTCCTCCAAATAATGTACTGTTGACATTGGCAGGAGCAGGGTTACTGTGGATGGGATGGGCAGGATTCAATGGTGGAGATCCATATGCAGCTAATATAGATTCTTCCATGGCTGTTCTAAACACCAACATTTGTGCTGCTACTAGCCTCCTGATGTGGACATCGCTGGATGTCATTTTCTTCAATAAACCCTCAGTCATTGGAGCCGTCCAGGGCATGATCACTGGCCTTGTTTGCATCACACCCGGTGCAGGTGATATTATCAACTATCTTAATTAGTTTCTAATTATTTACATAATAATGATTTATAAGATTATTCATATGTATTATTTAAACACATCACATGATTCATTAAAAAAAATTATGTAACTAGCTAAAAACATTCAAGAATAATATCTTCAATTATCACATAATTGATAGGAAGATGATAACTCAAAACTGGTTTGAAGTCAATTTTTTTATTTATTATCTGTCTATATATATATTTTAAGAACAACACAAATACTATAATATAAAATAAAATTCATCTTAACTTATACTCTAGGGCATCGAACATTGATATTTTATTATGTTCTTAAAAGATTCTGTAAATAGATTTCCTCTCAATTGGGTTATTATTTTTTACATTGAATTATATATATATATACATATATATATTTGTTGGAAATAATTTATATACACCTAACGTATCAATTTCTCCTTCATATGATTTTTTTTTCAGCTAGTGTGTCTTCTTAGCACTTGCAAGCTGCATGTTAGTTCATTTTGAGCCTTAACTTGAGTAAATTATCTTTCTTTTCTTTCATTTTTAATTGTATCTTTGCTTGATGCAAGAAAAATCATGAAAAACAAAAATTAATATGTATACATGTTCACTGCGAATGCAAAACCTATCCATCAATTTTTAACAGAAAAACAATTAAAGTCCTAAAGAAAAGTACTACCTTTCAGAACCAGCATGGCTAAAGTCCATTTCATGCCAAATCATGGACTAAAAAAATATAATTTTGCATAGTTTTTGTTATATTTCTAAATTACAATTATTCATGCTTGTATCTTACATAATCCTCTTGTACATGTAGACTTTAAAAACTATTTCTATTACATAATCCTCTTGTACACGTTATACTCAAAAACCATTTCTATTCAAAATGAAATAGGATTAATTGAGCCTTAATGTTATTATATTTCATGATTCTTTTGAGTAAAATACAAGTTTAAAATAATTTTGGGAAATAGAATCTAGAATTCTTGCCAGCTCATGGAATATTGGCATGATATCAGTTGGCTTAATTAAGTTCTCTCTAATTATTATTATTATTATTATGGAGATAGTTTCTCCCTTACGTTAAACCTCACTTCAGTCGATGTAAGCAGGAATATTCAGTTGACAACAATAACTTTATTAGTCAAGTGAATCAACTAACACCATATTATATGATTTTCATTTTATTCATCTATGTAATGCTACATTATTAGGGGAAAAGTCAACAAAAAATGAGGATGCTTTTATTATTATCTTACACTAGGGTGATCTCATTAAATATATTTGGGGTAATAACACTCTTTTCCCTTGAGGTTTAGAGAAATGACCCTTCCCCCCAAACCTAAAGGGAAAAATCATTTCCCTCTCACGTGGTTTGAAGAAATTAACACTCTCTCATTTTGTTTATATTAATAAAAAAAATGTTTTAAATTTCTTTAAGAATCTATTTATATATGTTTAACCATGGTCATAAAAAACATTATTCATAAATTTAGAACGCAAATACAAAATTTAGAAAGTGCCAAAACATTTCAAATGGCAAATCTCTCCATAACTCATTGAGAAAAGAAAAGGGATAAAAAGAAGAAAAGAAGCAAAAGTAATTACTTAAAATTTTGAAATACACTTTAATTTAAAATTTTAAAATAAGAGATTTTAACTCTGAAATTGAGGATAATTTTTGAAACCAACCCTTAAGCATAGGCAAGCTAATACAACATTGTAACATTAATTTAATAAAGTTTGGTCAAACAATTGTAAAGAGGGAAAATATTTTTTCCCTTCAAGTTTGGGGTGGAGTGTCATTTCTCCAAACCTCAAGTAAGTGGAATGTAATTACCCCTATATTATATTGTTGTTGTTGTTGTTTTAGTTATTAATAATTGATTTTTCATTTTCTTTTAAGTTAATAAAAACCTTACATATACATTTTTTATTTATAGAATATACATTTATTTTAACCTTTACATATACTTTTTGTTTTAATGTGAATCTTTACATATACCTTAAGTAAACTCTATAATATATTCCATTTCTTTAGATGTGTAAAATCATAGACTACTACTTCATAATGATAGTAGTTAATTAGTTTTATCAATTTTTTTTAATAATCTCATTTGTAACATTTTTTACTATTATCATATATTTATTGGTTGATGATTTGTATAATAGAGGTGTTAAATGAGATGTAATAGCATTCATTAGATTTTTAAAAGTAATTTTTTTTTTTTTTGGTATGAAGATTATATATATAAGGTTAAATGAAATGTCAAAAAAAGGATTTTTAACTTTTTCTAACTTTATTTCTTATATAATTTTTTATTATTACAGGAGAACATCTCCATTTAGTTATGAATGGAAATATGGTTTTTATGATTAGTGTTTGATTAGTTTTAAGTTCAAATGTATTACTATGAATGTGTTTAATTATTGTTTATTGATATAATTTTTTAAATGAATGTAACGATTGATTTTACTATACTGTATATTTTTTAATCTTCTCTGTATTGTCATATTTATTTTATTACTTCCCCTTACCGTTTTTTTTGTTTTCCAATTAACAGTTACTAATTGACATTTTACTTTTTTTCATTATCTACTCTTTATTACTAGTATTGTTTTTGCTCTCTCTCTCTCTCTCTCTCTCTCTCTCTCTCTCTCTCTCTCTCCATTGGAGACCTATTGACATAATGTTTTCCACGTTATTTTTTTATTTTTTTTTTAATTTAGTGTTTCCCAATTGGCATTTGTTTTGTATTACATTTTTTCTTTGATGTATTGGGTTTGAGAATAAGTGTATCTCTAGCATTGCTCCACTTTATAAGGACACTTTAATTTATTGAATTTAAGTAAAATATTAAAAATTTAATTTTTTTTAAAATAAAAAGGTAGAGAAAATATAAATAATTTAATGATATGGAAAATGAGGGAGATGAAGAGTAATATTAAGGTAGAGGGCAGTGAGGAGATGAAAAGATATAGGGAGGAGAAAGGTTGGACAAAGTGTAAATGTAAAAAAAAAAAAAAAAAAAATGAATACAATTTTTTTAGGATAATTTTATTTATTTGAATTTAAATTGAATAACATAAGATGAAAAAAATATAACAATAAATACCAACAAAAAGAACAATTGCACATAAAAGTTTTTTTTTTTTTGTCTTATAACTCTAATTAAGGTTGATGGTTCTTTTATTTATTTATTTATTTTAAATTTTTAACATGTGTTTTAGTATTGTTTTTTTTATTATTTTTTTATTTTTTAAATTTCCCATCATAAATTCTTTTCTTTCCCTTTTATAGCTTTGATTGAATTTTGGTTTGGATTAATACTTCGTTGTTTTTGGAAATAGGAATTTGTATATGCCTACCAATTGTTTGACTAATAAATTATTATAAAATCTATTTTTTATTTCTTTAGTTTAATTTAAATTTTGGTTAAGATAACATTGTACTTTTGTGATGAATTTTTGTTATTATGATAATTTTCTTATTCCTTAAAAGATGAGTTGTATATTAGGTAAATGCAACAAATTACATCAGAATTAGATGAATATGGTTCACCTTAAAAAATATTAATAAAACACATGAAAATAATAAAATGATATATTTGTAGAGATAAAAAGATTAAAAAAAAAATACGTGTAAAAATGCAATGCTATGTTTTCCTATAATGCCGCCCTTATCCCCACCCAAAATGTTTTCTATTATGATGTGCTTTATCTTTTATCCTCTAAGAAATGAAATGCAGTGGCCAAATAATTTTCCCCTTTAATATCTTGTCTCTAATCCAATAAACAAAGTCTTATGCCCCCTTTAGGTACAAGTCTGTACGAAATTAAATTTTTTTTCAATCTTTTACTTTCTTTGTAAGAAAGAACCATCAACCTTAATTAACCAAAAAAAAAAAAAAAAGGAACCATCAACGTTAATTAGAGTTATAAGAATGAACAACAATAGGATAACATTTAACAATTAAAGAGAGAAAAAAGAAAAACAATAACAATTTAAAAAACAAAACTAAATTGCATTAGCTCAAAGTAGAATTTTGAAGAGCACAAAAAATTATCAACCTAAAGCAGAGATGCAAGAAAAATAAAAATAAAATCCACCCAAAAATTGAGAGAGAGTGTGTGAATAAGAAGAGACAAAATAAAAGAAGATGCAAGATAAAGAAGAAGAATGATATTATTGTAGAGGGTAGTAGGGAGATGAAAAGGTGAGGGAGAGGTTGGAAAAAATGTAAATATTAAAAAAAAGAAAAGAAAGATAAATGTTAAAAATAATTATATGAAAATTGGAAAGAAAAATGATAATGAGGTGGACGCTAATGTGGTTCAACTAGAGCGTAGCAACAATAAAGGCTACGCTTTAACTTTTAGATATATATAGATGCATTGCATAGTTTTAGCAAAAGCAATTAATCACACCTTATGCATAAAATGTCAAATATATAGGTCCTTCAAATACATGATGTTCAAATTAACCATATTTATTTACTTATGATTACTCCATTATCAAAGAGGGGGTACATCATACAATTATACTTAATTGAATTATCTTCATTTAATCTTAGGTCTTGTTCAAGGATGGGCAGCTATAGTGATGGGAATTTTGTCAGGAAGTGTTCCATGGTTCACTATGATGATAGTACAAAAGAAGTCAAAACTACTCCAAAAGGTTGATGACACACTAGGTGTGTTCCACACCCATGCTGTGGCTGGATTACTTGGTGGAATTCTTACTGGTGTCTTTGCTGAGCCTGAACTATGCAACCTCTTTCTGCCTGTTACAAACTCTAGGGGAGGAGTCTATGGAGGAAACGGAGGAATACAAGTTGGCAAACAGATTGTAGGTGGCTTATTCATCATTGGATGGAACCTTGTTGTCACAACTATCATCTGCCTTGGGATAAAATTGGTGATCCCTTTGCGTATGCCTGATGATTTATTACTTATAGGGGATGATGCTGCTCATGGTGAGGAAGCATATGCATTGTGGGGTGATGGAGAGAAGTATGATTCCACTAAGCATGGCAATCATTCAGATGAAACAGTGCACCCCAAGCTATCAACTGGTGCTACTCAGGAGGTCTAGACCTCATGCGAGAAAGCATGATGTTTTACCATGTAGCGCACCCTATGAAAGAATTGAAATACTCGTAAGCCACATCAGAGATAAAAAAAAAAAAATTAAATTAAAAAAAATTAAAAATAAGGACTCTTTATTTCTTTTGTTTCAATGTTTCAAGACTAATTTTTATTACTTTTTTTATTTAATGTTTTAAGACTACTATTTGTTTCATTTGGTTGTTTCAAGACTTTTCCTCTTTCTCACACACAAAAACTCTTTGTATTTCCATTCACCCTTTTAACTTCTACTCCTTTATATACACATACTCACAACCCTTGGCTTCATGCAATCCCATCTCAAATATACAAAGACAAAAAACGATATCGTTTACCTTCAACCTTTCAACGACACTTATATAACTCCAACATTGCAGTACTATTTGATCCTAACCCTTATGAGTAGGCTTTGACCAAGGAAAGGGGCTTGGGTTTTTATTTAGCGATGGTAGCTTACAGTTTTGATGTTATAGTCAAACATTGTGGATTTTGTGAAAGTTGTGATTTGCTTTGAGTCTTTGGATGTTAGAGATTTTGGTTTCGGAAAGTCATAAATGTATTTTGTTTTAGAACTAAAGACAAAGAAAAATTCTAATTGATTATTTATGAAGTTAGCTATTTTTTTTTATTCTGTGTTAGAACTCATAATTTTTAGGTTTCTTTGTAGGTTTTTTACTGCTATTTTGTGTAGTATGAGCCATAGTGATAAAAAAAAAAAAAAAAATCGATGATGATTTTAAAGATTTTTTTTTTTTTTTTTTTAAGGATGCGGAATCCCAACTAAGGACAATTAAATCTTGATAAAATCTTATTTTACGCTTTAAATTCTTATTTAAAGATTTCAAAATCATTTAATCAATTTAAAAAATAAAATCTATTGTTAACAGTAAATATTATAATATGTTATAGTCTTATAGTGTTATATAATTTTTAAAAAATAAAATATGAATTAAGAAAATCAAGTTTCAAAGTATTCAATAATATTGTGGGCAAATATAAATATTATTATACAATAAAAAATTATTATATGTAGGTCTTAATATATATAAAAATGATTTCAAATGAAATTGTAAAGTAGTCCGCGCATTGCACGAGATGTCATCTAATTATATTCAAAAACGTCTATATTGATCAATACATGTCTATATTCAAACGAATTTGTAACACCCTGGTTGTTAATTGTAATTTGAAAGAAGCTTGATGGGCAAATTGATAATTTTACTTGCAAGATATTTTAGGGACAAGCTTGGAAATAGGCTTCATCCCATTAAGTCACATCCCCCCCCCCTACCCCCTCCCCTCACATTCACATTCACGTCTCTCTCTCTCTATCTCTCTCTCTCTCTCTCCACGGTCTTCCACTAAAAGTAATTTAGCCCAAGTTTCTTTTCAAGCCATCAGCACCAGTTGTAAAGAAAAGATTTTGAAAAGAGAGGGACCCATTTGGCCAAGCAAGGAATTTGAGGTAAAATTCCTATTTTCCTAACAAAAATAAGTAAAATCTAGCTATGGGGTTTATGCTAGAGCAAGCTTATTAGGTTTATGTAAGAAATTTTTTTTTTTTTGGAATGAAAAGTTTGGTTTGGTCTTGAGTCATTTGGCTCTAGTGTTCACCCAATCACGATTTTTTCTTGGGTAATGGGTTTTGGAGGTCTTGGAGTTATGGAGAGGCAGGTATGTGAAATTTTGATGGTTTGGGTACTATGAACTTGTTTTAAAACAATTGGGTAATGAAAGTGTTAACCATGAAAGTTTAAGTGCCTTGAGGTTGTGCTTTTTGCACATCAAGTGTTTGATATTTTACCTCATTGAGTTATGAGGTTGGGTTTAATTGTTTATAGTTGTTTATTCAATTCAAAGCTGGAGTTTGTGAGATATATAATGAGTTTTAGAACTTTGAAAGTGATTTGATGATGTTATAATTTTTTTTTTTTGGGAGAAAGAAACTGATTGGTATTATAAATTTAAGTCAACTACATCCAATTGTAAAATCAAAATAATATGCAATGGGACATCTTCCAACCATACTTAAAAATCTAGTATGCATAATGCATTTTTCGCCATACTATGAGCTACCCTATTGCCGTTTCTCTTAACATAAGAATACAACAATCTTACATAATTATTAGCAACCCTCTTCACATCTTCTATCAACAAACCCGTTGAAGATTAGCTACGCTCCTCTGACTTCAAAGCTTGAATCAGACCAAGAGAATCACCTTCAAGAATAACACTTCGAAAACCCAGCTCAAGCATAAAGGACACAGCCTTCAGAGTAGCCAGCGCCTCAATCTCCTTAGCCTTGATGTTATAATTGATCCCTGTATGATGTAATATGTATTGACATTATTAATATGAGTTAGTGTAACACTTAAACATGGTTGTTTCGTTATGAACGCTTGGAAATTTATAAGAATTGTTATAATGGCTTGGTTTTATTAGTTATTACCCAAAAATAAATTCTTAAGATTAGCTACCTCATTTTTTAAAGTAATGTGTTATGTTACCTAATAAATGCATATTGTTTGCAGTAGTGTATTAAAATGCTTTGGTTCTGTTTTGGTCTTTTGGACCATTTGTATGCTTATTCAGTATCCTTTGGGAATAGGTGCCTTTGGATAGTCAAGTTAAGCTCTAGGCCCTCAATTTAATTTTAGGGGACATTTTCAATCTATGGAGACAACTTTGATGGTACTTTGTGATGGGCATTGTTATTGATAGTCATGATCATTTTGTTTCTAGGTTCCAAGATTTTTGATGATGGATCTAGTGATGGGATTGGCTGATTTCATGGTGCCTAGTTAAGATAAAATTGATTGGCCTCCCGAGGTAAGTAGCTTTTTAATGGGAATTTTTAGAAAATAACCATGCTGCATAAATGTTGTTTTTGGGTTAAACACATTTTGGAAAATTTATTTGTGGAACTATATCTTTCTAAAAAAAAAGAAAAGAAGAAACTATTGTGTTGTAACCTTAATGTCTATGACTATTTATGAAAAGTGCATTATATTTAATATTGCATATGGGGAAATGCATGAATATTTGGCATGGAAAAGAAAAGCATCTTTGATTAAATTCTTGAGAATGGATTTTATTGATTTATTGCATTATTTGCAAAGTTTAAAGGTGCTTTGATAATTGGGAAAGATGATACAAAATATTTTGGATAAGGAATGAGTTTGAAAGCTTTGAGAACCTTGTGAATATCTTCAAATATTAAAAATTTTGTGAAACTACTTGGAAATGAACTGTGTTTGAATTCATGTAATTTGTGAGCACTTTATGTTTCACCCTTGTGTCGTGATGTGTGATTACTCGATGATTACCTAGCTAGATATTATAGTCTGTGTGACATTGGTATCTTAGCACCCATCTTTGTGATGGTTATTGAGTTCCGTCTTTATGATGGTGATGAGTTCCATCTTTGTGACAGCAGATTAGTTTCGTCTTTGTGATGGCATACAAGTTTCGTCTTTGTGATGGCAAAGTAGTTCTGGTTGTATGTTGGCGATGAGTTTCGTCTTTGTGACGGCAAATGAGTTTTGTCTTTGTGACGGCATTGTCATGTGGCCTTGGGTTTTATTTTCTAGTTTTGGAACGGTGTTTTACTATTGCTCATAGTATATATAGTATGTAGTTTCACGTCGAGATATTTTGAAAAAGTTTTGTGCTATACTATTTCAATCATTCTTGTCATTTTATCCATGAGGATTGATTTTGCAGAAATTAAGTAGAAACTCCCAAAGTGTAAAGTTTTTTGTAAAAAATGCTAATTATCATGAGACTTGCATTTCCTCCACCCCCATTAATTATGCTACTTATTAGGCTTTAGCTCATAAAAAATGCTACACTTGTTGAGAATATGAATCAGATTATATATTGAAGTACTTCAAACATATTAAATTTGAGTGTTTACCTGCATGTTGAAATGTATTTGACCATCCAAAAAAAATAAATAAATAAAATCCCACAGAGAACATAGTCACTAATAGTTGAGTAAAAGAGAAGTATTAAACATACTCCAACAATGAGCGCTTGAAGAATTGAATGCTCTTGTTGTAAAAACTCTCTCAAACTCACAAATTCTATATCAAACACTTTGAGAAGAAAAACACAGAGAGAGAGAGAGAGAGAGAGAGAGAGAGAGAGAGAGAGAGATGAGGTTGAAAATACTTCAAGTATTATTAATAAGAAACAGTCCATATACAGATACAATGAGTATACCAGTAAATATATATGTATACAATTGAAGAGAAAGAAAGAACAAGGAGAACCCGAGAAAGAAGGAATCAGTTACAACTAATCTACAACTGCTTTACACGTGTGCTAACAAACTCTTACATGTGCAATAACAGACTTAAACTTATAACATAGCTTAGGAAATGGCATTGTTTGTATTAATGAGAAACGATGACGTTTTACTTCAAATGTGTTTTATGTTTACTCATTTGTACAAACGACATCATTTTGGGAGTAGCCATTGCAACAGTACTCCCATCCTCTTCTTTGTTTAAATGCTCTGAAACTAAAGCACTACTATGGCTTTCATCCCCCCTCAAACGAATGAGGAATTTCCTCATGAGTTTGGAAGGAAGACCTTTGGTAAACAAATCAACAAGCTAATCATGAGTAGAGATGAATTTAATCAACAAATCACGCCTGAGAATCTTTTCTCGAACAAAATGATTATCAACTTCAATGTGCTTGGTCTGAGCATGAAACACTGGATTGGATGCAATAGCCAAGGCATTGACATTATCACACCAGAGAAGAGGAGGATGACAAAGAAAAAGACCGAAATCACGAAGAAGCATCCCAATCCAATACAATTCAACTGTAGTGGGTGCCAAAGCACGATACTCAGCCTGTATGGAAGAACGAGAAACAGTGCCTTGCTTCTTGGTAAACCAAGTGATAGGACAATTGCCAAAAAACACCACAATACCAGTGATAGAATGTCTGTCTACAGGATCCCCAGCCCAATCCACATCACTACAGGCAGACAAAGAAAGGGGATCTGGAGTAAAAGCAATACCAAAATGTAGAGTGCCTTGAAGATATCTGAGAATATGTTTTGCAGCTTGAAGATGATTTTAAGTAGGATTGCTCATAAACTGACAAGCCTGTTGAACAGCAAAGGAAATGTTTGGTCTAGTGAACGTGAGATACTGCAAGGTACCAACCAAGCTTCTATAGGATGTAGGATCAAATAACAAAGGACTATCATGAGGAAGAAGATGAAGATTAGGTGAGGAAGGGGTTTTACAAGGCTTGCAGTCAGTCATACCAAACTTTTTAAGCAAATAAAATGCATACTTGGTCTAATGCACAAACAAACTAGTGGAAGTGTAATCAATTTGAAGACCAAGGAAGTAATAAAGCAAACCAAGATCCTTAAGATCAAAATCCACACCCAACAACTTGATAATAGAAGAGACAAAAGTAGAATCATTACTTGTGATGATAATATCATCCATATAAAGCAATGGATACACAATAAAGGAACCATGCCTCAAAATGAAGAGATTACCATCTACATTTGAATCATCAAAGCTAATATGGAGCAATTGAGAAGTAACACTCTCAAACCAAGCTCTAAGAGCTTTCTTGAGACCATAAAGAGCTTTGTGAAGGAGGCAGACATGTTTAGGAAAGGCAGTGTCAACATATCCTTGAAGTTGAGCCATATAAACTTCCTCTTTAAGAACACCGTGTAGAAAGGCATTACTAACATCTACTTGACTTAATTCCTAACCAAAATGCACAGCCAAAGCAAGAAGAATTCGAACAATGGCAGGCTTAGCCACAGGACTGAAAGTCTCATCATAATCCAAGCCAAATTGTTGAAGATAGTCTCATCATTATGTCTCTTAAGTTTATAAAACCATTTGTAGGTAACAATGTTCTTATGAGGAGGAAGAGGAACTAAAAACCAGGTGTATTCCTTCTATAAAGACTGAAATTTAGCATCCATGACAGCCACCCATTAAGCATGTTTAGAAGTAATGGCAAAAGAAGGAGTTTTTGTCACAGTGTAATCACATTGAACCTGGGCTTATAGATACCATGCTTTGACCTTGTAATCATAGGATGAGAATTAGTGGAAGTAGGAACAAGGACAGTAGAGTCAGGAACAATAAAAGAGGAAGATGAAGGAATGACAGGATCAGGAACAGACAAGGAAGATGGAGATGGATCAGACATTGAGGAAGGAATATTAGTAGGAGGAGGAACAACAGGAATAGGACTTGATTGAGAAAGGAATGAAGGAATAATGGAGGAAGTGAAATCAAGAGGTGAGGAAGAAATGGGTGACCCACTAGATGAAGTATCTAAGGAAGACTTATATGGAGGAAACCAACTAGACAAAGATGAAGAGACTAGAATATTAGAAGCAGTAAAATCAGAATCATGAGCAAAAGGAAAGAGAGATTCATTAAGCAAAACATGACAAGCAATGTAGATTTTGTTAGAAGTAGGATCAAAGCAGATATACCCTTTAGACAATGGAGGATAACCAAGAAACACATAAGGTTTAGACTTAGGTTGCAGCTTGTTTTTGTTAAAAGGCCTAAGATAGGGGTAGCAGGCATATCCAAATGCTTTAAGAGCATGAAGAGGTGGTGGTTTAGAGTATAGTTTTTCCCAAGGTGAGTGAAAACCTAACACTGGGGAAAGGAGTCTATTGATGAGCTAAGTGGCAGTAGAAAAAGCATAATACCAATAGTTGAGAGGAAGATGAGACTAATAAAGAAGGGCAAGCCTAGTTTCAACCACATGCCTGTGTTTCCTTTCTGAAACTCCATTTTGTTTAGGTGTGTGAGGGCATGAAGTTTGATGGAGAATGCCAATAACAAAAAAAAAAAGATTAAAACTCAGTATTAATGTATTCAGAACCATTGTTAGTCCTTAAAACTTTAAGTTTAGAATTGTATTGAGTTTCAACCATGGATTTGAAGTGCTTAAAAATAGATAGAACTTCACTTTTATGTTTAAGCAGAAACAACCAAGTGAAACATGAGTAATCATCAACAAAAATCACAGTAGTTAAAACTAAGTAAAGATGTAATGGGAGAGGGACCCCAAACATCACTATGCACAATTTCAAGAATTGAAGTGGATACAAGTGGAGTCTTATTCAAATGAAGTCTGTGCATTTTAGCACTTATACAATATTCACAAGAGGAACAAACCTCATCAACCATTAACAAAGAGAAGAAAATACATTCTTTAGAGCAGAATACAAGATTCTAGAACCTGGATGTCGAAGTTGTGATGCTAGAGCAAAAGTTGATGTGGTTTGACAGATACAAAGGCAGAATTCTTGAAATGACTTAAGGAAGGATTTGAAGATAGATCAGAGAGAGATGGAATAGGGTAAACCCCATCTTTACTCAACCCTACGTGGAGGATCTTCCCCATGGGCAAATCCTAAATTAAGAACTTATTTGCATCAAAGTAAAACAAAGCATTGTTTTGTAGACAAAGTTTATGAACAAATAAGAGATTAGAAGCAAGGTCAGGCACTCTTAAAATGTTATCAAGCCTAAAATTATGAGTTAGGGTTTAAAGCTCACCATTACCAATGTGAGTGATTGGCAGTTCTTGACCATTGCCAACTGTGACAGTCTCAGTCCCTTGAACTGGTTGCTGTAGAAGAGAATGTTGTGACAAATTTGGAGTCATATGGCCTGAACATCCTGTTTTAGTGAGCCAAGAATTGGAAGCTTGAACTTGAGCAGCATTAGCCACCATAGAGGCAAGCTTAGCAGGTGGATGCCTTCCTTGATATGTAAAATCCATATGATGGTAGCAATCAAGAGTTGAGTGACCACTTTTGCCATAGATCTGACAAATTGACCAACCAGATTGACCTTGATTTTGATTAGTTGATGGCTTAGCTTGATTGAAGTTCTGAAACTGAGAGGAAAATCTTGGGTTGCCTAAATTGAAACTTTGAAACTGAGACCTAGGATTGGAATAACTACTTCCACCATAATTGGAACCTCCAAAATTATTAGCATTACCACGAGCACTTCTTCCTCTTTGATTATGATTTCTACCTCCTCTCCCTCATGGAAAACCTTAAGAGTGAAAATTCGCAGCCATAGCCATAGAAGCTTAATCAACATTAGTAGACCTCTTTTTAATAACTCTCTCTTCAACATTTAGCAAAGCATTTAACTCTTCCATTGAAAACACATCACTTCTAATAGGCCAAAAACGTATTGACCATTTGTGATGAATAAATTGATTAATTAGCCAAGTTTATTAATTAATTAAGCTAACATGCAATTGTATGTGGCAGCACAAATAAATCACCAATTAACTAAAGTATGCAACGAAAAATAAATTGACCCGGTGATTTGTCTACGAATGGGGAAAACCTACATAGCAAAAACTCCACCGGGTGACTTTAAGGTCACCACTCCCGAGAATCCACTTTTATCAAAACAAGTGATTACAAGTAAAGGAATCTCAATACTTTATACCAACCTACAGTTGAACCTTTACCCCAATACCCAATTGGACTTGTTCTGTAGTGACAATCTCTCATTTTCAAAGCACGACTTCCAGTACGTGACTAACCAATTGCGTAGATCCTAGTACGTGACTTGATCACCAACTTGAGAAGGATGTTGACTGTAAAGTTCTTCAGTTCATCCAAACGATGAAGATTATGAAGTTGCTTGGTTACAAAACCCTACGGTGTACAAACACAGCAGCTTCTTGAAGAACTAGGGAAAATTCTGTCTCCGATCACAATTTGCATGAACAAAACTTTTCTTCACACTTGCGCAACCTTTGATGACCCTTAAAATAATCCTTATATATGTTTAGGGTTGTGAGAAAAGAAAGCCTAAACATACACTCACGGATTGGATGAAAAATAGTCCTGAAAAACTGAGTTTCATAAATCTCGACAGATACCCTATCTATCAAGATAGTTGTCGAGCCACGGGCTTCAGTAGCTTTTAAACCCCGATAGATGCTAGCTGTCGAGCTTTAAAATCCTGCACTTTCTGACTTGATTCTTGGACAGACTTGCATGACTTTAACACTTGAACTTGAAACAAGGTTTCTTGAAGCATTAAACACATCCTAGATCTACCCAATTACAAGTAAAGTATGTTTTGTCAAAAGATTAGCTAATTACATAAAATAGTGACAAATGTTCGTAACAATGAATCACATATGTCCTAATAACTTCTAGTCCTTATAGCAGAGCTAAAGGAATCATATTTAGAGGGAATACCATCAAGAATGATATGAAGGAGCTCCTCATCATCCACAAACACAGAAACAACAGCTAATCTATCACGAGCTTGCTTAATTTTCTAAAAATAACCATCAATAGAATCAATACCCTTCTTGATTACATTCAATTCATTATGCAAACTCATGACACGAGACCTTGAAACTGATGCAAATCTCTTCTCTAACACATTCCAAAACTCCTCTAGCAGATTTTTGCCCAACTGTGAGAGTAAGAATCGTTGGAGAGAGAGTTGAATTCAGGAAAGTAAACATAGCCTATTCATGATTCTTCCAAGCTATGAATGCTAGATTGACCTCAGCAGTGAAAATACCAGATGAATCTTTTAGAAATCTATTTGGAGCAATGATTGAATCATCAGTAACATCAATCATTAAATAGGTATCAAGAATTACCTCAATTTGATGTTTCCAAACAATGTAATTTCCATAGTCAAGCTTCACAGTCATCATAGATGACATATTTGACAACAAAAGCTGTGAAGAATTCACTGGTAAACTCGTAGTAGCCACAGCAGGCAAAGCAGTTGAAGTAAATGATGAAGAAGATGAACCAGAGTACACAGAAGCCATTGATATGGATCAAGAGCTTTGATACCATGTAAAAACTCTCTCAAACTCACAAATTCTATATCAAACATTTTGAGAAGAAAAACAGAGAGAGAGAGAGAGATGAGGCTAAAAATACTTCAAGTATTATTAACAAGAAACAGTCCAGATACAGATACAATGAGTACACTAGTAAATATATATGTATACAGTTGAAGAGAAAGAAAGAACAAGGAGAACTCGAGAAAGAAGGAATCAGTTACAACTAATTTGCAACTACTATACACGTGTGCTAATAGACTCTTACATGTCCAATAACAGACTTAAACTTATAACACAGCTCAGGAAACGTCATCATTTGTATTAATGAGAAACGATGATGTTTTGCTTCAAACATGTTTTATGTTTACTCATTTGTACAGACGACACCATTTTGGGAGTAGCCATTGGAACAGTACTCCCATCTTCTTCTTCATTTAAATGCTCTAAAACTAAAGCACTGTTATGGCTTTCACTTGTCAGGGTACAAGCAACTATTCGTAGAGACTAGCCAAGAGCAAGGGCTTCTAACACAACCATTATTCTAATAGCCATTGCCAAATTATTGCAACAGATTTTGATAGCTAAGAATTAAGCTCAAGATTGCAGAATAAGCTGAGAATAACTATATTTCCTTCCTTCACAGACCATTACACATGCAACTGGGAAGTGTATGCTCATGTGATGATTAAGGATGAGGAAAGGAAATTTTGATCCTTCACTAAAAGTTTTCCATCTTTCTCGCGCGGTGTACAACATTACAACATCTCACACGTGAATGATTAAATATCACAAAAGCAACCTGAGGATTTTATGTGTGAAGGTAGACTAATCACACATCAGTTGAGACTATGGTTGGACCTGTTTGGGTTGATCAATTATGCTAATTTCTATGTATGTATTGAAAGGACATTTTCCAAATAATTGTGTCAGGGTGGGCATGCTAGATAAGATTTAAAGCGGTAGCTTATAACTTCAAAACACATGATAAAATCAGTGTTGTATTGTTGATGCAAAACAAGAGGCAAGTAATATTACATTACACCAGAGAATATCTGCATCGAGAACCAAGTAAACTCAAGTGATCACAACTTCCATTACCACATGAATGAGATTATTAATGCAACAAACCAACTGATCAATCTAATCATAAATTCTTCTGCCACAACAATAAAGCTTTCTATGATTCATCCCTCATATATCTTCCAAATAGCTTTATTTTCTGCCTAGAATGATGGGAATACAAAGCGTGGACACAAACAATAGCTGCTATAGGTAAATTTTTTATTAAATAAACAAAGCTGCATGGTTTCATATGACATCTTCATTGTTTAATATAATAATATGTTATAGCATCTATCCCTATATAGTGCAGTGACATGTATGCATCTTTCTTAGTCCAAGTTAATCACAAAAGTAAGATCAGCCTCGGAAGAGAAATCAAAACTGTTTTGGAGTGAATGCTGAGGCTAGGGTCTGAAATTATAAACAATATAGCAAATTAACAATGTGCCAGAATAGTAAAAATAAAGAACACATTAATTCTTCAATAACAAACTAATGTAGCATATTAAAAATGTGCCAAAGAAGTAAAAACAAAGAATACAGTAATTCTTCAATAACAAAATAATCAACCGTAGATTCTAAATATACGAGTACTTCCGCCTTCTACACTCTAATCAATTCAATTGACTCTAGTGCAGCGCAATTAATGCTAGGCACAAGATTAACATAAGCCCAATTTGATTATATCTTTCGACAGCAGAAGAACTATCAACTCCACAAACGACTCGAATGGAATACACTGGCATACCATTAGGTTGAAATAGCCAAAATTTCTCTCAGATGTGGGTCCAGGCTTCATATTTTCATTAAACAACGCAAAAATATACACATCCAAATCCGAATTCGGCTTCAATAGTGTCACTTTGTTTTGAGCTACCATGCTAATCAAATTGCCATTATACTTAGCTGCATTATCAAGTGTAGCACCAAATTCATCAACATCTCCCTTTGATGGCCAACCGGTCTCCGAGACACAAATAGAGATCCCATTATAACCCAACATAGATATTGCAAAATAAACCGAATCAATCTGTGCAAATAACATGTTGTCGTACAAGAGATTGGTAGTTGGAACCTCAAACCCTTTATTTGGCTAAAAAAAAAACATAATCATGAAGAAATTCCTTTGAACCCTTGTATGCAAAAAAAGGGTACATATTAACATAAGATTTTGAACCCGTTTGCACGTGGAAGTTCAAGATTTCATGCATATATCCCATTAATTATTGCTTAAAAGCTCCAGCCGATGGAGGATAAGAAAATTCCATGATATCAAAGGAATGTGCTGTGGTTACACTAATACTTTTTGTGAGGTTCATGTGTTTTGGTATTGTCAAACCATGCCAAATTATGTGCCTTTTATTGAGTTTTGATGTGTTTTAAAGTTGTAATTAAAGACCAAGTTGAAAACACAAAGTTTGCTTAAGAAAAACACATTTTCAGCATGTACCTCGATAGCAGCTTGATAGATTGAGATTTTGTTCTCGATAGATCGAGTTTCGCGGATCAACAAAAATCAGCAATGTGAAAAAACCCATAACTTATTTATTTGAAGCCCAAATTGAGATTCATTTGAACTGGTATTTAAAGGATATCATAAGTCATCCATTAGAAGGTTTTTCAGAGGGAGAAACACTCCATTTATGTAGCTAGGGTTTTGTAATCAAGTTTTCTCAATTTCACCAAACCAAAGAGTTTCAAAGTAGATCTGAAGATTCCATTGGTGGAGAAGCTGAAGGCATAGCAACCACCACAGACTTGCTATTGTGAGGAAAACCTTCAAGAGGTTCTTGAAGTCAGTTGGAGGTTCCAATTGTGATTGTGGGTGGAGTGTTTATATATTGGAGAGTTCAGAGGTTTTGAAGCGGTAGAAGGTTTCTGCTGTAAGTTCATCTACTGGGATTATAAAGTCTAGGAACAAAAGTTTTGTACTAGATCTAAAATTTCTCTTTATTATAACGGATTTCTTTTTGGGAATGTTTCTCCCCTAGGTTTTTTACTATGAAACTAGTTTGTTTCATTAGTTTTCCTAGTTCATCATAATTTTTCTTATTTACTATTCCACAGTGCATGATATTGATGTTCGTTTGTTTGAACAAGGATTATTTATAATAGATCTAATTAACATCTTAAGTTTAAAACTTATTAATTCTATCAACCAGGGTTTACATTGCTAAGGAAGCATGGACATTCTTGAGACCACCTATGAAGGTACTAAGGCAGTGAATATTGTTAAGTTTCAAAGACTCACTAGCAATTTTGAAAAAATAAGGATGGAGGAGGATGAGACCTTTGATGAGTTCTATGCTAAACTCAAGGATACTGTGAACTCTACCTTCAATATTGGAGAATCTATAGCAGAACCCATAGTTGTTAGAAAAGTCCTTAGGTCCTTACCTGAAAGGTTCCATGCCAAGACCACTACCATTGAAAAAAAGGACATTGATAAAATTTCTTTGACTAAGCTTATAAGAAACCATCAAACCTATGAGATGGGATTACGTAAAATAGGAAAATGGGGAAAAAGTAGGAGCATGGCTATTAAGGGTATAGTGGAAGAGAGTGATGAATTTGAAGATGAAGATGAAAATGATGATGAGGATGAGGATGTGGACTTAACTTTCATAGCTAAGAAGACTAGAAAGCTTCTCCAATATAGGAAAAAGGATAAGAACAAAGCTCATAGGAAATCTGAATCCTTTAGGAAGGGTAAGAGTGAAAAACCCCTCATCCAGTGCCATGACTATAAAGGTTTTGGTCATATAAGGATAAAGTGCCTAAACTACCTTATGAAGGAAAAGAACAAGAAATCAAAAGGTAAAGTGTTGGTTGCCACCTTCAGTGATACTAAGAGTGATCTTTCTGATGAGTATAAGGATGAATGTGGTAATTATATGGCTTTTGCTGCCACAACTAAGAAGGTGATTGTGGAGAATGTTAGTGATAGTGAGGATTCTTCCGATGATAAAGCACCTAAGAAGTTGACTCTTTAGGAAGCCTATGATAAGTTGTGCACTAAATACATAAAATCTAAAAAGACCTCCTATCTTTGCAGTAAAGAACTTAATGAGATAAAAACTGAAAAAGCTAATCTGTTAGTCAAACTAGATGAGACTACTAGGTTAGTTGAGACTCTTGTTATGGAGAACACCTCATTAGATGAGAAGGTTAATAATCTTGAGGTTGAGCTTAGTCAAGCTAGAACTCAAATAGAGAGGATGTCTTGTGCAAAGCTTGATGAGGTTCTAAGTGCTCAAAGGCTTAGTTCTAATAAGACTGGCTTAGGATATGTTGATTCCTCTAGCCCCTCTTCTTCCACAGCTTCTAGATCATAGGCTGTTGTTGTGCCTCAATTTGAGAAGGTTGATAAAGGTAAGAAATCCATAACTGATATGTCTAATTCTTAATCCTTTGTTAGACCTCATTCTAGAAAAGCTAGTAGTTATAAAACTATTCATGTTTGTCAGCATTGTGATGTTCCTAGACACACTCGCCCTAATTGTTTCAAATTGTATCCTTATATGCAAGTGTCAAAAAGTTCTTAGGTTTCTTCTCAAGGTTCTACACCTTTTCTTGGTGAGTTATTAAAAGCTTTGAGCTTTTTAACTCAATTTTAGGGGAATTCTAACTCCTTTGTGTCCTTTGGTAGTCATATTAGAACACGTGCCTTCTCATCTTCACGGCCAAAAACTCGTGCTGTGTAAGTGATGAAGGATCCGAAGACTTAATTTTCTTTCTGTTTGTCCTCTGCTTTAATTCTTTCTATCTAAAAGTAGGACTTTCATGCTTGATTTTTTTTTTTTTTTTTTTGGGAATCATGCTTTCATGCATTGCATTGTTTTTGCATTTATTTATTTTTGCATATACATTTTTTAATTCTTTTATTTCTTTCAAGAAAAAAAAATTGAAAAAATAAAAATCAAAATAGTGTATGTTTTGTATATATTGGTACTTATGTACCTTGGATGACCTTTTAAACAAAGTTTCTCAACTTTGTATCACTTATAGCTTAGATAAGCATCTTCATGCACAACTAAGCAATGTGATCTCTGTGGCTTTTTTATGTGATTCGCATGATTTGGTTGATCTCTTATCTCTTATCTTTCATATCTTAAATCACTCTTTTTTATGGGAAGGACTAGAAAATCCTAAGAGAAAGGCATAACTAACTATCTCACCACTAAAAGTTGTCAATCATAAAACATCTCTGTGCAATTCATAAAAGCCATGTTTGATTGCACAACAAGAAAAGGATGTTTGGCTTTCATAAATTGTGTATTTCTTTTCTCTCTTGTATGCCCATGCATATATGCTCAAAAGAAAAAAATATGCAAAGAACATTAAAAGCAAAAAGAATCAAATTGCTCTTAAAATGGTTGCAAGCATGTTTCTAGGAGATGTGAGAGCTATTCAAAGATGATAGCCCCCATCAAATAGTTATGATTATGTGTGGATGTATTTGACTCTCTTATATCATTACTCTTCATATAATGAGACACTTGTGCTTCTTGCAAAAGTTTCACACACAAGATGCAACTCTCTACTACTCTTGATACAATGTGATTTGGCCAGTTAAAGCTACTCTTGTACTAATGTGAGTATTTTTTATTTAATTTAAAATTGTGTTTTTGCTTTAAAAAGACTTGGAGTTTTGAGTTTTTCATTTTTTAAATTCCCTTTGTGTCCATAGCATCTTGTTGTCATGTTATTGTAGGTCTATGGTTCCTTGTTGAATGTCTTTCCTCAAGGGGGGTGTAATAGATTTAGGGGGAGAACTTCATGTTAAAGGGAAGAAAATTTTTGATGTAACTAGCTTAGGGGAAGTGTTAGTTTGATACACTATGATATTGATATATTTTGTGTTGTGTATCTTTTGGTTTTGTAACCATTTACATACATCATGTGTTGTTTCTATATATGATGATAATGTATATGTTTCACTCTTTATCTCACATGTGTTGTTTCTTTTCTCACTTTATACACATGTTTCTAGTTTATTTATCTTCTCATTATTTTCTACATGGTACCTTGATGCATCTTGTTTAGTGCCTTTCAGGAAAGACAAGTTAAAGCCAAGTCAAGATTCTGAGCCTTCTTCTTGTAGCAACTTCCAAGGTTGAGATCTTTTAGATTAGGCTTATTTTGTAATATTGAGTAGAATGCATTCTAGGACATTTAATGTACTCTTGTGGTTTTGTCATGGATTGCCAAAGGGGTGATTGTTAGGTTCATATTTTTATGTAATTAGCATATTCTATGACAAAACACAATTTACTTGTTTATTATCTATCAATATGGTGCACATAACATGTTTGTTAAGTGTTTTCAAGAAAGACAGGTATGAAGCCAATCAAAACAGTCAATCCTACTTCGTGCTATGGTTTCTTAGGACTGGTTGTTTTTAGATAGGCTAATATATTTGAATATGGGTTTATTTATTGTATTCGAGTTATTATTGTATTGGGCTTACTTTTGTACTTGAGGTTTTGTCATAGATTGGCAAATGGGGAGATTTTTAGGTTCATGTGTTTTGGTATTGTCAAACCATGCCAAATTATGTGTCTTTTATTGAGTTTTGATGTGTCTTAAAGTTGTAATTGAAAACAAAGTTGAAGACACAAAGATTGCTCAAGAAAAGCACATTTTCAACATGTACCTCGATAGCTGCTCAATAGAAGCCGAAACTTACTATTTACTTGATAGTAGCTTGATAGTAGCTCGATAGATCGAGTTTCGCGAATCAACAAAAATTAGCAATTCGAAAAAGCCCATAACTTATTCGTTTGAAGCCCAAATTGAGATCCATTTGAACCAGTATTTAAAGAACATCATAAGCCATCTATTAGAAGGTTTTTTAGAGAGAGAAACACTCCATTTATGCAGCTAAGGTTTTGTAACCAAGTTTTCTTTATTTCACTAAATTTAAGAGTTTCAAAGTAGATCTGAAGATTCCATTGGTGAAGAAGCTGAAGTCATAGCAACCACCACAGTCATAGCAAAGAGTTTCTCTACTTTGAAAATCTTTGGTTTAGTGAAATAGAGAAAACTTGGTTACAAAACCCTATGTCATACAAATGCAATAGCTTCTCACAGAGAAAATTAAACTCTTGGTCTCTATATCTGTGTGTGATGGTTCTTAAAATAAGCGTTATATATGTCTAGGGTTGTGAAAAAAAAAAACCCTAAACAAATACATCAACCTGTGCTGAATTTTAGATCTAGAATTCTAAAATCATAATTCTTGATAGATCAAGCTTGTGTCAAGCTTCTTCACTTAACCTCGATAGCAATATCTGTCAAGTTTCTATCAAGACGTAATGAATCAGCTTCTTCATTTAACCTCGATAGTAGTATCTATCGAGCTTTTGTCGAGACTTAATGAATCAGCATTTCTTCACTTATTTCTTGGATCAATCTTCACGACTTTAAAGATACCACTTGATACATTTGAGTAACATACTTCTTAATATATTAAACTCATCTTAGATCTATCCAATTACAAGTAAAGTGCGTTTTGCCAAAGAATTAGCCAATTACATAGAAAATATGACCCAAACAATATGACTCATCTTTGACCACTTCCCAGCATAGTCCTTATGATAAAGATGTTGAAAGCTCACTTAGTGTATAAAACACTGGTGACTATTTAGTCCCCCAAAATATAATTTTTTTAATACAAGCTTATATTCAAACAATATATATGTAGAATATGAAATATAAGAAATACCCAAAATTAGCAACTACTCTAAGCCATTAATTAATCACAACTAGCAGAAATTAAAAGCTAAGAGTAAGGGAAAGAGAGATGCAAAAACAAGATAGCACCGACATGTTTTATCAAAGAGGAAACCAAAGAACTTGACAAAATACCTCTACGCCGCCCTCTAAGCGGTAAATGATCTACTAGAAAATCAGTTGGGATACATGAATAGCAATAGACCCTCCAAGCCTAATCTACCCAATGCACCTAAGCCCTCCAAACTTCTTCCTCCAACAAGGTTACGCTGAATTGTGTCTTCTCTAGTTTTTCGGATCTTGCAATTAGCCCATTGCATCAACCAATATGAATTGGTTCTCTCTTAAACTGCTTCCCAAACACCAAGAACCTTCTCATTACTCTAAATTTGGTGAGGTAAGGATTAGGTTTATGATCCTCTCATGGGTACGACAATGTAGAGGGTGAAAGTAGAGGAATTTAGAGAATCAAGTGTATAAGATTGTGGATGAATCAATCTTATTTTTCTCTAGGGTTTCTCTCTCAAAATTCTCTCTGAAAACTCTCTACATTTCGTGGGTATAAGGATATTTATAATAGGATATGAGATGGAATGTGAAAAGTCATTTTTCAGAAAAACAAGGTGCAATGGTGAGTCATTCGCAACTAAGATGAGCCGTGGGTACCAGTTGCCAGTTACCAGACTAGGCTAGACTGTACTTTTTATCCTATAGTGATCCTACTGGCCTAACTTTTCATCTTCCTGCATGCTTCACATGTGTGGTTCATTTTGGCAAGTCACCACTCACGAGTCAGTCGCGAGTCACCTTATTATTGCACACTCTTGATCAAATCTTCATACTCTCTCACACACAACTCTTACATTATTCCCACCTAAATACAGGGTTTCTAAATGCTGAATTATAAAAAAAAATTGGCAAAGAATAAAGCCAACATATAGTTGAACAAATTTAACTTTACAATCTCCCCCTTTGGCTATTCCGTAACAAAACCCTAAAACAAACTCTAAACTTAAAAATGTGAGTTAGGAATAGTTGACAAAACTCACTTACACCTAATTCTAGATCCATGAAGCTCTTAAACCATACAAACAAGTCTACTGAAAAAAAAAAAAAATCATAAAATGCATTCATTAAGTTCTTCATTATTTTCTACATGGTACCTTGATGCATCTTGTTTAGTGCCTTTCAGGAAAGACAAGTTAAAGCCAAGTCAAGATTCTGAGCCTTCTTCTTGTAGCAACTTCCAAGGTTGAGATCTTTTAGATTAGGCTTATTTTGTAATATTGAGTAGAATGCATTCTAGGACATTTAATGTACTCTTGTGGTTTTGTCATGGATTGCCAAAGGGGTGATTGTTAGGTTCATATTTTTATGTAATTAGCATATTCTATGACAAAACACAATTTACTTGTTTATTATCTGTCAATATGGTGCACATAACATGTTTGTTAAGTGTTTTCAAGAAAGACAGGTATGAAGCCAATCAAAACAGTCAATCCTACTTCGTGCTATGGTTTCTTAGGACTGGTTGTTTTTAGATAGGCTAATATATTTGAATATGGGTTTATTTATTGTATTCGAGTTATTATTGTATTGGGCTTACTTTTGTACTTGAGGTTTTGTCATAGATTGGTAAATGTGGAGATTTTTAGGTTCATGTGTTTTGGTATTGTCAAACCATGCCAAATTATGTGTCTTTTATTGAGTTTTGATGTGTCTTAAAGTTGTAATTGAAAACAAAGTTGAAGACACAAAGTTTGCTCAAGAAAAGCACATTTTCAACATGTACCTTGATAGCTGCTCAATAGAAGCCGAAACTTACTATTTACTTGATAGTAGCTTGATAGTAGCTCGATAGATCGAGTTTCGTGAATCAACAAAAATTAGCAATTTGAAAAAGCCCATAACTTATTCGTTTGAAGCCCAAATTGAGATCCATTTGAACCAGTATTTAAAGAACATCATAAGCCATCTATTAGAAGGTTTTTTAGAGAGAGAAACACTCCATTTATGCAGCTAAGGTTTTGTAACCAAGTTTTCTTTATTTCACTAAATTTAAGAGTTTCAAAGTAGATCTGAAGATTCCATTGGTGAAGAAGCTGAAGTCATAGCAACCACCATAGTCATAGCAAAGAGTTTCTCTACTTTGAAAATCTTTGGTTTAGTGAAATAGAGAAAACTTGGTTACAAAACCCTATGTCATACAAATGCAATAGCTTCTCACAGAGAAAATTAAACTCTTGGTCTCTATATCTGTGTGTGATGGTTCTTAAAATAAGCGTTATATATGTCTAGGGTTGTGAAAAAAAAAACCCTAAACAAATACATCAACCTGTGCTGAATTTTAGATCTAGAATTCTAAAATCATAATTCTTGATAGATCAAGCTTGTGTCAAGCTTCTTCACTTAACCTCGATAGCAATATCTGTCAAGTTTCTATCAAGACGTAATGAATCAGCTTCTTCATTTAACCTCGATAGTAGTATCTATCGAGCTTTTGTCGAGACTTAATGAATCAGCATTTCTTCACTTATTTCTTGGATCAATCTTCACGACTTTAAAGATACCACTTGATACATTTGAGTAACATACTTCTTAATATATTAAACTCATCTTAGATCTATCCAATTACAAGTAAAGTGCGTTTTGTCAAAGAATTAGCCAATTACATAGAAAATATGACCCAAACAATATGACTCATCTTTGACCACTTCCCAGCATAGTCCTTATGATAAAGATGTTGAAAGCTCACTTAGTGTATAAAACACTGGTGACTATTTAGTCCCCCAAAATATAATTTTTTTAATACAAGCTTATATTCAAACAATATATATGTAGAATATGAAATATAAGAAATACCCAAAATTAGCAACTACTCTAAGCCATTAATTAATCACAACTAGCAGAAATTAAAAGCTAAGAGTAAGGGAAAGAGAGATGCAAAAACAAGATAGCACCGACATGTTTTATCAAAGAGGAAACCAAAGAACTTGACAAAATACCTCTACGCCGCCCTCTAAGCGGTAAATGATCTACTAGAAAATCAGTTGGGATACATGAATAGCAATAGACCCTCCAAGCCTAATCTACCCAATGCACCTAAGCCCTCCAAACTTCTTCCTCCAACAAGGTTACGCTGAATTGTGTCTTCTCTAGTTTTTCGGATCTTGCAATTAGCCCATTGCATCAACCAATATGAATTGGTTCTCTCTTGAACTGCTTCCCAAACACCAAGAACCTTCTCATTACTCTGAATTTGGTGAGGTAAGGATTAGGTTTATGATCCTCTCATGGGTACGACAATGTAGAGGGTGAAAGTAGAGGAATTTAGAGAATCAAGTGTATAAGATTTTGGATGAATCAATCTTATTTTTCTCTAGGGTTTCTCTCTCAAAATTCTCTCTGAAAACTCTCTACATTTCGTGGGTATAAGGATATTTATAATAGGATATGAGATGGAATGTGAAAAGTCATTTTTCAGAAAAACAGGGTGCAATGGTGAGTCATTCGCAACTAAGATGAGCCGTGGGTACCAGTTGCCAGTTACCAGACTAGGCTAGACTGTACTTTTTATCCTGTAATGATCCTACTGGCCTAACTTTTCATCTTCCTGCATGCTTCACATGTGTGGTTCATTTTGGCAAGTCACCACTCACGAGTCAGTCGCGAGTCACCTTATTATTGCACACTCTTGATCAAATCTTCATACTCTCTCACACACAACTCTTACATTATTCCCACGTAAATACAAGATTTCTAAATGCTGAATTATAAAAAAAATTGGCATAGAATAAAGCCAACATATAGTTGAACAAATTTAACTTTACAATCTCCCCCTTTGGCTATTCCGTAACAAAACCCTAAAACAAACTCTAAACTTAAAAATGTGAGTTAGGAATAGTTGACAAAACTCACTTACACCTAATTCTAGATCTATGAAGCTCTTAAACCATACAAACAAGTCTACTGAAAAAAAAAAATATCATAAAATGCATTCATTAAGTTCATTATAAGTGGAAAACTTAGAATGCATATGGAGCAAGTACAATACAATCAAGCAAATAAGAAAATGATAATGAAACATAACTTGACCATACAAGAATGTAAATTTGTGATTTACAACTATGTTTTATGTTGGCTTTATTCCATGACAAAAAGATTTGTAATTGCTTTAATTTTATTCCTTGTATTTTGTGAGATTTTATTGTATTGGGTTTAGTATTAAGTTAGTGAAAACTCAAGCTTAAATGAAGAATCAGTGGATTTCGAGAGAAAGTCGATAGAAGCTAACCTATGAAAGAGCCACGTGAGGTGCACATGACTAAAAGCTGAAGAGTCGTGTCAAGCTATCGTTTTCGCAAGTGTCTCGTGGATAAAGCCTTCTTGCAAGATAGTCATGAAACATTCTACTTGGAGGATTTTCAAGTGTGAATTTCTTACCCTTCACCCATATTATATGTACCCTCATTATCCACAAATGTATTAGTGACTATTTAGAGAGAAAACCCTAGATAGGTTTCTACAACACACACACCCATCTTTTAGAGAGAGAGCTACTCATTCTTAGTGAGAAATCACTGTAGACTCTTCTCCTTCCCTCTCCCATTGTCATACCTTGAGAGGAGATTTGTACCCAAATACAACTCACTCCTATTCAAAGTGTAGAAAGTGTTTTGGTGCTTGGGAAGCTTTAGGGAATTACCAAAAGAATCCGGTGAGGCTTGGCGGATGCAATCGGGCATATTGCGGGATTCGGTAAGCTAGAGAAGACAAGGTTTGGCGTAACCCTGTTGGAGCAAAAAGCTTGGAGGGCTTAGATGCACTGGTTAGATTAGGCTTAGAGGGTCTTCTACTATTCATATATCCCAACTTTATTCTCTAGTGAATTATTGACTGCTTAGAGGGCAGTGAAGAGGTTTTTCGCATAAAACCTCGGTTTCCTCTTCGATAACATATCACTGTGTTGTCTTTGTATTTGTATCTCTCTTTTCTTAATCTTTATCTTTTAAGTACTGCTGTGGTTGTGATTAATTTTGGTTTAGATTGTTTTACCAATTCTGTTTTAGCTTATTTTCATAGTCTGCATATACATTGTTTGATTATAAGCTTATGTTGGTAATTTGTGAATTATGGGTCTAAACATTCGTAGGTGTTTTACACATATATTGAACTTTCAATTGGTATTAAAGCGGGTATACTCGCTGCAGTTTAATTACTTGAGTGTGATCCTTAACCCCATGTGTGTTTTGCCATAGATAGTGTTTTGTATGCTTCTATAGATATTTGTGAGTGTAACATGCCATGTGTTTGTGAAAATACATCTATGAGTGTTAATCCTCATAATTGTGATGACATGTTACTTGAATCTATGGGTGTTGCTGACAAACTCTTGAAGAAAGGAGCTAAAAAGTTTCATAAGAATTTGAGCAAGTTTTGTTGTGAAAAGGATGGTTAGATTGCTAAGCTCAATGAATTCAATAAATTGGTTGAAAAGTATAAGAAGCTTGCTGAAAATTCTCTTGAAAAGTTGAAAGAGTTTGAATATTTAAATATGAACATGGATGCTAAACTTGTTTTGTCTAACAAATTCATTGATGATCTTAAATGTGAAAATGAATCTTTTAAGATGCATGCCAAGTGTTTGATTGCTGAACTTGTTGCTAAAAATGAAGAAAATATATGTTGTAATTATGTTGTGGTACCCGATTTTGTACCTATTGTGTGTTCTACCTCAAATGACAAATCAGTGTACATTCCTCCACACAGAAGAAATCAAAAAGTGGAGAGAAAGGCTCTTAAGCCTAAGCCTCTGTTTAGGTCCCATCCTAAGGAATTGAGTGGATCTAAGTTTGTTCCTGATTGCCACAATTATGGTGTGATCGGTCACATAAGACCTCAATGCCCCAAGTTAAAGAAAGAACAAACTCATGTGGCTAGATCCCTTCTCAAAAGGCCTAGTAGACCTAAACACATTGTTTGTCACCATCGTGGTGCCCTTGGTCATCTTAGACCTCATTGCTCTAAGTTTCAAGCTCTTAAAAGAATCAAAAGAAAAGAGAAACTTGAGCTTCTTGGAGGTTGTGCTAAAAAGGGTAAACCGGATTTGAGTGAAAATAGCATGTTGTTAAAGAAAGTGTTTGATGCTCTTAACTCCTTGTCTATATGCATCTCCGGTTCTCCATTCTTCCAATTCTCATCTCATTTCTTACGAGACACTCATTCCAAGCAATCATTTTGTTTGGATGAGGAAAGGTTCCTATAGTTGAGCTTTTGCTATTTTGGTCCTTGATCTAATTCTTTCAATCTTTGTAGGACCTTTCATACATTAGATGTTTCATTGTCATGCATTTGTGCATCATGTGTCTCTTTATATGCATTGTTTTGTTTTTGTTTTTTATCTTACTTTTATGTCTTGTTTTGTGTGTGTAAAAAATTCAAAACCACATAAAAAGTGAAAAATTCAAAAAGTTTGATTGTATATGTTTGAGCACATATCACATATGAGTTTGGCTTAGTACCTTCATACTAATGGTGTAATACATTTATGAGCTTAACTTGTTATTTATGCAAAAATATCTGTGTGGGAGAAATCTTGAAAATTATGTGTGATTGTTGTTAATAGATCTTCAGGCTTGTCATGAATGATTAATCAATTGTCTTGATGGTCTTGATACTTGCATAAACTTGTGCCTATATCTCTTCCCATTTTATTTTTATGTTTTTCATTAAAGAACTCAACAAATGTAAATCTCAAAATGAAAAGAGATAATGAGCTGCAAAAATTGACGCACATACTAGTATTTAACTAGGAAAAAGGGAAAATGACATTTTAAATTGAAATGTATGGTGCTCAAAAAGCCAAAGGCTAACTCTCGATGTTGAAATATCAAAAATTTCAAGCACCGATCTTAAAAGGAGATGTATTGTTCAAAAATGATCAAATGTTATGATTTATGCAAAAGCCAAATGAAAAGCTTCCAAGAATTGTAATCATTCTCTTGTGGGAGGTCATATATGCTCATTTCTATAATTGAGATTGTCCACTTGACTTAGTATCGGTTATATATGACTTGATTGAATTGATCATTGAAACTTCACTTTGGTCTAAGGACTTTCCACATTTGATACTCACCCATAACACACAAGACTATGTTCAATGAATGTCTATTTCATTTCTGTGATTGTACATGTACAAATGTGATGTATGTGTGCTCAACCTTATGTGGATCAAACCAAAAATATTTTTGTTCTCTTTGTTTGTTTTTGGAAGTGATTTGTATCACCCATGTTTTTCAAAGTTTTTCAAGTTGTTTTTGTGTGAAAAAACATGTTTTCTGGGTGTTTTTGTGACCCATTTCATGTGTAAGCTCAACTGGGAGTTAAATGGTCCAAATCTCAAGTTTTTCAAGTTTGGACAAAATGTTTCACGAGTAAGACTTACCCGCGAAAAATTTAGTGAGTAATTTCACGAGTAAGCTTCCCGCGAAAAGTTCCAGATCAGCTTTTTAAAGGGCATTTCGTGGGACATTTGTTTTAAACTTCTTCCATTTTCTCCCAAACCCCTATTTTAATGTTTCAACATCAAAACCCAATTAATTTCATGTGTTTTACATTCCATAAACATCTCTAACGTAATCTTTAACTCTTTTTATTGATTTTGATCCTTAGATTATGTTTTTAGGGGGTTTTATGTTCATAGACGGGATTTTCTCAAATGGGAGTTAGAAAAATTATTTTTTGTCAATCTCTTTTATTGGGTTTTGCTTTAAATGTTGATATGCTTTGGATGTTGGCCCCTTATGGCAAATATAACATGTATTTAGGCAATATTTTCATATGTTCATGCATTGTTTAACATACATGTGTTGTGTGTGCACTCTGTGTTTGATAAAATACCCAAATGACATTTTGTTGTTATTTTTGACTTCGATAAGTACCAAACTTTGGGGATCACCATAATTATTCATGTTTATCATGTTTTGATCATTGGTGGTATGTTTTATACACTTTTCCCAATGAGTGCTTATTCATGCATTGGTCATGCATCTCACATGCATACTAGATGCACCTATACTACACACACTCTAACACTTGACATGTTTTGAATTTCACTCATGCTAGTTAAGTCTTTTAAGATCTTTTAGCTCATATAATATGTTCTTGTTTCTATGTCATGCCTAGGTCTATATCATGTTCCATCGTCTTTAGCATGTTTTAAGATGTGTTTTTTTTTTTTTTTTTTTAGTTTAAACTTCATTTTCTCATTCATCTTGCACCTCTCATGCATTATCTTTTACCCTTGCTCATATCTTTTTTTTTTCCCTCCTTCCTTTTATCTCATTTTTCTATTCGTGACAAAAAGGAGGAGACTATACCGGTGTGTTTCATCATTTCTATATGACTCATGTGCACATTCTTAGGGGAAGAAATTCTACCTCGTGCACATTCGTAGGGAGAGAAAGCCATAAGGGAGATGCATATACCAAGGGGAAGAAGACATTTTTTTTTTTTTTTTATAGAAAACATTGATTTACTTTATGCTTGTTTTCTCATTGCTTTATGGTGCTTTAATATGCTTTATTGCTTTCATCGCATCGTGCTTATGTATTGGACATGCATTTATCCTTATGCTATTATGCTTTATTGGTTGTATGTTCGGATGATCATTTCCTTTTACATGATCATTGTAGTCATTTCCAAATGACTGTTTTGTGTTTGATCAAGTTGCTCACATGTTTTACATCATGTTTACTTGATCGTATGTTTACTTGCTATACCTTAAGGGTCTAATGTGTTTTGTGCAAGTGTTTCAGGTTACAGGTATATAAGTTCCAAGTTCATCATAGTTTCTAGATTTAGGTGTGAGTTAGTTTTGCCATTGTTCCCAAACTCGCGTTTAAGTCTAAAGTCTGTTATAGGGTGTTTTGTCATGAAATAGCCAAAGGGAGAGATTGTAAAGTTGTGATTTACAACTATGTTTTATGTTAGCTTTATTCCATGACAAAAAGTGTTGTAATTGCTTTAATTTTGTTCCTTGTATTTTGTGGGATTTTATTGTATTAGGTTTAGTATTAAGTTGGTGAAGACTCAAGCTTAAATGAAGAATCAGTGGATTTCGCGAGAAGCTTAAGAGAAGCTAACTCGCGAAAGAGCCATGTGAGATGCACATGACTGGAAACAGAAGAGTCATGCTAGACTGTCGTTTTCGTGAGTGTCTCGCGAGTAAGGCCTTCCTGCGAGATTGTCGCGAAACATTCTGCCTATAGGATTTTCAAGTGTGACTTTCTTACCCTTCTTCCATACTATATATACCCTTATTACCCACAAATGTATTAGAGACTATTTAGAAAGAAAAGTCCTAGATAGGTTTTCTACAACACACACACACCCATCTTTTAGAGAGAGAGCTACTCATCCTTAGTGAGAAATCATTGTAGCCTCTTCTCCTTCCATCTCCCATTGTCATACCTTGAGAGAAGATTTGTACCCAAACAAAACTCACACCTATTCAAAGTGTAAAGAGTGTTTTGGAGCTTGAGAAGCTTTGGGAAATTGCCAAAAGAAGTTAGTGAGGCTTGGCAGATACAATCGGGTGTATTGCAGGATTCGGTAAGTTAGAGAAGATAAGGTTCGGCGTAACCTTGTTGAAGCAAGAAACTTGGAGGGCTTAGGTGCACTAGGTAGATTAGGCTTAGAGGGTCTTCTGCTATTCATGTATCCCAACTTTATTCTCTAATGGATTATTGACCGAGAACTTCGGTTTCTTCTTCAATAACACATTGCTGTGTTGTCTTTATGTTTTCATCTCTTTTCCTTTAATCTTTGCCTTTTAATTATTGCTGTGATTGTGATTAATTTCGGTTTAGATTGTTTTACCAATTCTATTTTAGCTTATTTTCATATTCCGCACGTACAATGTTTGATTATAAGCTTGTGTTGGTAATTTATGAATTAGGGGTCTAAATGTTCATAGGTGTTTTACACACATATTGAACTTTAAAAAAACAATCACTATAAATAGTGACTACATTGAACATTCACACTGTGAATGAATATCCGAACCTACGAGCAAATAAGCTCAATGCTAAGTATCATTTGCATGTCCAGCACTCAACCGATGCAAGAACACTAAAGCAAGAAGCATTAGGTTTAAATTGCATCAAAGATACAAGATCCAACAAGGGCATAAGAGTACTAAAGAAAATGGAGGAAATTAACTAAAAGTACTAAGCTACATAAGCAAGGGTACATAAAAACATAGTCTAAATAACTAAAATATCCAAGTATCCATAACACAAAGTATCCAAGTATTTTAAAAACAAAATACTAAAACCATAGAGTACTAAATCAAAGTGCTATGAAAACCATAATAAAAACTATAAAAATCTTAAACCATAAGCTAAAACCAACTAGCAACCAATGCTATTTACTCCCCCTCAATATAAGCTCCCCCTCAAGAGCTACCATACTACTCCCCCTTTTTTACCGGAATGGCCAAAGGGCTAAGGCTGGTGAGTAAAGTTGTCAAATTTGGTTACCAACACATTGATTTGGTCCTGGATAGTTATAAATCTATTGGAATGCTCATCTGCTACATCTCAAAGACCATCAATCCTCTCAAGTATAATCTAAAAAGCATCGGGAGAAACTGATGACGATGATGATGCTCATCTCCTACCTCAACCACCACCATGTCTTGGAAGAGGTTGTTGTTCTTTCATTTCAGTCTTTGTATTAGCAAGAGGTGCTTCTTCAGTCCCTTCAGCATGTTCATCTCCAGGAATTCGAATCCTACTTCTTAGGATTGTTTGAGAGTTAATGGGAGGAGTTGGAGGCATTAGGCCTATGTGTTGTGGAGTCTCCACACTTTTGTTATGAAGAATCTTCATTATAAAATTTGGAACAACAAGCTTTGATCTTAAGGTCGTCTTTGTGGACTTTACAATGATGTTGCACAAGTGTGCACTAATGTCAATGTAGGTGTTCTCACGAAGTTCCATGAGGAATATGGCTCTAGCAGTATTGATGGTTGACAACTTCTTGACTAAGTACAAGTTGTACATCATGATATGTGCTAGGCATCTCAAATCCAGGGGAAAGGAGGTTGTGTTGAGACTTTTTCCTTCCCTATGGCCACTAAGGCGAAGTTGCACAGATTCTAGAGAGAGCATTCTATCCTTGAACAAAGTGAACCCTTCATGATTTTGTTCTTCAAATCCAAGCGTAGCATCAATGTCCTCAATGTCAAGGGTGAACTCATGACCTCTAACCCAGCACTCTATATGTTCCTCTTTGAGTGATGCATTAGCGTAAAATTCTCTAATCAAAGGATCACAAATTCTGGGGAATTCGCCAAGAAGTTTATCCCAGCCTCATCCTTCAAAACAACTAGGAATGAAAGAATTCTTAAGATCATCAAGATACACTTGTCTTTCCTAAATGATTGGAGTTGTTTTGAATTGAAGGGCATATCTCTCAAAAAGTTGAGGGGAGCAAAATAAATTGTCATCATGGTAGTTTTTCTTGTCACCATGTTGAGAAACAGTTTTTCGTGGAGCCATCCACAAAACATAACAGCAAAGACCATAAAAATAGAACACAATGAACAGCAACAAACTCGGTTAGACACAAGTTAGTACCCCAAAAAAGAAAACTACGAATTAAACCCCAAAAACTGAAATTTAAAGAGCAATTCAAAAAATGACATGTGAAGATGCTAAACACCAAAGCATGATATAATCATGGCGTTAGACACACAATATGTCAAAGAGTGTGTGTGTGTGTGTGTGTGTGCATCATATGGAAGAGTGTTCATATAAGAGGCATGAAATCATGCAAGGGGCAAAGTGTGAAACACATAACCATTAATTGTTCCAAACATGGAAACATGATTATCCCCAAATTTTGTACTTGATGGAGTCCAAAATTACACACAAAAACATCTTCTTTTTTTTTTTTTTGAGAAGGAAACTTGTAAACTTTATTGAATCATAAATTGACGATAAGACATTACAAAAGGATCAATATCCACTAGAAAGGAATCCAACCAAACAAAAAGTGAAAAGCAGTGCCTAGCTCTCTGGGCTAAGGCATGCGCAACCGCATTGCCTTGCCTACAAACGTGAGAGAAAGAAGTACTCATAAAAGAGTTTACAGTATGAAAGATGTCTCGAATAAGATGACCCTCGGATGCAAAATCCCAGCCACCCCATTGAAGGGCTTTTATTACCTGCTCAGAATCCCATTCAAATATCACCTTCTCAAGGCCAATCTCCTGAGCAAATAAAGCAACCCATTTAGCAGCCATCACCTTTGCTATCTCAGCTGAAGGCAGTTTACGAATCTTATCAACTAGAGCCGCCTTAACTTCACCATGAGAGTTACGAACTACCACCCCAAGACCTGCTTCTTCAGATTCCCCAAATATGGCACCATCGAAATTCACCTTCCACCATTCTCGTTCAGGGGGGCTCTAATGAACAAGTGAAGTACGATGAACACTGGAGGAACAACGTTGTAAGGCTTTGTAATCCTGTAAATAATCATTGGCAAAGTTGACGATCTGACCCAAAGGCAAGGAAGTTTCATTTAACTGGGTCTTGTTTTGATGGTACCAGACCGACCAAACTGTAGTAGCAAATAAAGCCACAGTTTTAGGTCTCGTGAATATCCGTTTGACCAGCTTCAGAAAAGAACCAAGCTCCTCCTCTGACCTGAAGACCCAACTAAAATCCCTCATCCAAACCTCCTTCAAACAGTCATAGCTCCAAAGTGCATGGAAAGTGTCTTCTGAGGTAACCTAACAGTGTTAATAGGCATCATCATTAAGAATTTTACGCTTCACCAAATTTACCTTTGTAGCTAGGGAGTTCGAACATGCTTTCCAGAGAAAATGTTTAATTTGTCCTGAAACTTGAATTTTCCAAAAACCTCTCCAGAAGCTCTTCTCCTTGACACTAATCTGAGGGCGAATGCCTTCTGCTTCTTGGTCTTCACATAGCAGTTTATATCCAGATTTTACTGAATAGGTGCCTGACTTTTCATGGGGCCAAGTCAACACATCAGGTTGAGAGGTCGAGCAAAGTGGGAGTGATTTGATCCGAATTACATCTAGTGGGTGAAAACAACGATCTATCAGCTGTACATTCCACCAATCCAAACTTGGATTAATGAGTTCCACAACTTTTGCCTTTGGATGAAGCTCACTAGAAGAAATAGAGACCTTTCCATCACCTTTTGGCAGCCACCAATCAATAAAAATTCTAATGCTCTGCCCATCTCCCAGCCTCCTCTTAGCTCCTTTTTCAATCAGTTGTCTTGATCTTAAGATGCTTTTCCAAGCGTAAGATCCTGACGAAGAGGTAGCTTTAAAAATAGATCATTGGGAAAAATATTTTGCCTTAAACACCCTGTAGAATAAAGAACTCCGATCATGGACCAACCTCTATACTTGTTTTGCTAACATGGCCTCGTTGAACTTGCCCAAATCTTTAAACCCCAAGCCACCCTCATCCTTAGGTTTGCAAAGCACCTCCCACTTCTTCCAATGGATTCTTCGACATTTTATCAACAAAATGTTATGCACACCACAACACAAAACATTGTATAATGCATGAGTATGTAATAATCTTGACAGAAACATAAAAAAATAAAATAAAATAAAATAAAAAGCATTATAACATCATTCTCAACAAAACCCATTTATCAATTTCATCAAAAACTACAAAAACCCATGTTCTTCAACAATATTTCAATATCTCAACAAAACCAACAAATCCATGAAATAGAATGCTTTAAAATTGAAATAAAATAAAAAAGAGTGAAAACCCATACCTTTTCTTGGATTTGGAGTGAAAATTGAAGAGAATAATTGAGGTTTTTGGAGTGAAAAATGTGGTTTTGAGAGAGGGAGATGCGGAGAAGACAAAGGGACAAACACGTGATTTGTCTGATTTTTGACCATATTTTTGCAAAACACACGTTTTTCGCAACTCAACTGACTCACGAATAAGTCACCAAGTGAGTCACCAAAAACCCTTAAATCTAGATTTTGAAAAAAATTTCTAAGTCTTTTTCGCGACTAAGGTCTTACACTTGCCAACAAGTCGCAAGTGAGTCGCGAATGTCTTAGGTTGGACTCACAACTTGAGCATGACTCGCAAGTAAGTCGCAAAAATGCAGAGGCAAATTTTTGGATTTTTGTGAAATTTTTTTAATCACAATACTTTCCAAAAACAACTAAAACATTCAAAAATATTTTTGGGTTTGATCAACAAATGCTTGAGTATGTACATCACATTTAGTCAAGTATAATCACACAAATAAATAAGGCATTCATTGAATATAGATATGTGTAATGTGGGAGGATATCAATTATGAGATAGTCCTTAGTCTAATGTGAAGCTTCGATGATCGATTCAACCAAGTCATACACAAGTAGCACTAAGTAGAGTGACCTATCTCAATTGTAGAAATGAACATATATGACCTCCCACATAAAATTGATTACATTGAGTTAGAAGCTTTTAATTTTGCTTCTTTTCTTTTGATAACATTTGATCATTTTGATCTTTACATCTTTTTTTGAGATCGATACCTAAAATTTTTGATATTTCAATTTGATGAGTAAGCCTTTGGCTTTTGGCACCATAAATTTTTTTAAATACATGTCGCTTTTCCTTTTTCCTAGTTAAATACTAGTTTGTGTGATAGTTTTTTTAGCTCATTATCTCTTTTTAAGATTTGACATTGATTGAGCTTTTATAGGCACAAGCCTACGCATGTCTTAGGATTAACAAAACTATTGACTAATTATTCATGACAAGTTTGAAGATCTATTTACAACAATCACATAGATGTCAAGATGTTTTCCACAAAAATACAAGTGCATAGAGAACAAGCTAAGCTTATTAATGCACAAAGCCATTAGTACAGAGGTACAAGGCTAAACATGCATGTGACAATGCACAACAACATCGATCGAACTTTTTGGATTTTATACTTTTTATGTGTTTTTGGATTTGTGACACAAAGCAAAGTAAAGAATGATCAAAATCAACAAACAACCAAAGCTTTTAAAAAATAAATAAAAACATGCTAGAATGTAAAATAAACACGAAAACAACAGTGTCACATTACATAGAAAGAATTAATGCATGAACATATTATAATACTTATGCATGAGTTCTCTTTTTCACCCACACGACATGTGTGTTTGGGGTGATATCCTTTGAGGATTGAGTACTTGAGTCATGATTCTTAAACCTTAAGGTGAAGTTGGCCAAACATGAGGTGATGGTGTTAATCAACTTCGTCACATCACTCATAACAGGTTCTCCTTCTTGCCCTTTTGGTTGCTTGGGTTTCCCATTGCCTTTTCCTTGTCTTCTTGGCTTTTGAAGACCGCATTCTTCAATGCTTGGTGCTCATAGCAATTTGGTCTAGTGTGCCCTAGGATTCCACAATGATGGCAATAGTGTTACGTTTGTGGACCTCTTTGTCTCTTAGGAAGAGACTTTCCTCTTGCCTTGGGCTTAGCCACAACTGGCTTGGAAGACTTCGTCAACACCATTTGATTCACCACATCTTGCTTCTTTTCAGATTTTACATTGTCAACAAGAGGAGTTGATACTTCTTTAGCCTTGACAAACTTCATTTCCTTTGACACTTTAGAGTTTGAGCTACCTTCTCTGGTATACCCTAAGCTACTTCTATCTGAAAAGGGCTTTTGATAGGTAAACACTTCATCAAGTTTCTTGGAAGCAACACACTCCATTTTGGCATTTGCTTGAACAACCTTAAGCTTAAGAAACTTTATCTTGGAATAGGCAATATTTAGTTCTTCATTTAACCCTTCAACTTCACACTTGGTCTCTTTTGTTAGGATTAGTACCCTTAAATTCTATTGTATGATGTTATGTATGACATTATGTATGACTTAATATTGTGATTAATAAATTTGTTTTATTATTATCTAAAATAATGGTAACATGAATATTTAGACATTATCATATAGTTTATAAGATGCATAGTATGCGATTTATGTGAAAAGTCACAGAATATATAAATCACAAGTTCTTTGTAAACTCAGAATTTTAGTTTGAAGTCAGTGATGAAATTGGACATTTCATCTGTGAAGACTATAACATATCAACTAAGATGATTTGTTTTGATTATGGAAGTTGAGACTTCTAGTTGATGTGTTGATATGTTTTAAGAATTAAGACATATTGAATTGGACCGCTGTGAAATTTATTATTCTTCTAACGACTGTCAAATGAATAATAAATCTCACAACTTATACATGAACTCTTAATCCTAAGAGAATAATGGATCTGATCATAAAGTGTAGGTTGCTTTGATATATTAGGAGTGAGATCTAAGGTAATGGTCAAAATCTCAGTATGTTGGGCAACCACGTTTAGTGTTGATGAAATATATGTTCTTAAGAAGGAATTCATAGTCTCTTAACGGAGATATAAAATATTCCCTTAAGATAAGTTTAATGAGTTTGGTTATTCAGAGAGTTACACCTTACCACTTTAGTAAGGATTACTGAAGTATATATATTTATGAAATTGGATTTTATAAATATATGATGAATAACTTAAAAAGATTAAACCGGATACTCAAGAATTAAGATGTAGTAATCTACAAAGTAGCAGTCTTCATTCATGACTTTGTATTACTACAAATATTTTATGAAGGAGTTGCATGTACAATAAAGTCTTGGGATATAATTTATTAATAAGACCTAGAGTACAATTATATTTATATAGTGGTATTAAATATAATTAATAGTAACTTTGGACTTGTCAAGAGTTGATAGAAAACCTAAAGCCCATTGGAACTAGTGTCTTATTTATTCCTTTTTGGTCCTACTTCAAGCCACATACTAAAGCCCAATTGGAAAGGCCTAAAATGCTAGCCCAATTAGATAATCAATTATAAGGAGAGAAACATACAAAATTTGGAAGAACATGAATCAGTATGTATGTGAAGGTTGGACATTCTTTCATTCTCTCTAGAACATACACATATAACTAATTGAGAGACCACACTTCTTGGGCATAAGTGGAATTAGAGTGAAGATTGAAAGTGTTCTCAAGAACTTCTGATCTTTGATTTTGGAATTCACCATACCAAGGTACACTCTTTTATTCTTGAATTTTGAATTTTAACTAGTACATGTTATCAATTGATAATGAAGTGGATCCATTATTTTTCCGTTGTGTATATTCATATTTCCATCAAATGGTATCAAAGCAGTCTTCAATTTCCAATCTATATAACATGTTTTGTGAGTTTTGGAATTAGATATAATAGTTTCATGATGTTAGAAGATTATATATGTATTTAATTTTTTGCATGGTTGTTAAAACTATGGTTTGATGAAAATTGATATTGATGTTATGATGTTGCTTAAATTTGAATTTAATTATGTTAAATTGAACTTTAAGGCTATAGCATTAATGGAATTCAGTTTTGATATTAGATTCTATCTATCATGTTCATATTGTGATTGTTTATTCATGAAAACCATTGAAAACTGTTCAAATTTTCCCTTCAAAAACTGAAAACACGGGTTTTTTGCGGGTAACTTTCTCGCAAAATGACTTACAAAAAATACTTCTGAAGTACAAAACTTTTCGCAAGTAAACTTTACTCGTGAATTAGTTGCGAAAGTTTCTGTCTGAATTTTGTGTTTTCACTAAACTTTTCATAGGTAAGCTTTACTCGCGAATCAGTCGTGAGACAGTCACAAGAGTTTCTGTCTAAATTTTGTGTTTTTATTATTTTGCCTTAACTCATTTTCACGGGAAGAGCTTATTCGTGAGATACTTGCAAAAATGCATCTGAAGGGAATTTTGAATTTTTCCTAAGTGTTTTCATATGTATAAATTGCAAGGCTGTGTGTGATTAGTTTACACATGTTTACAAAATAAAAACCTTTAATTTAAAACATCTAGCGGGAGAGAGATATAAGGGTTAGATCTCACGGCCTCCATTGTTGGTTTATAGTAGTGTGATTAAGCATCTCGCCTTGCTCCCTTCAGAAGGTGTTTAATTCATGGAACTACTTATTAAACTTTTTAATGATGGATGATATTTTTTTTACATTAAGAATGACCACGCTACCATGAAGTTACTTAATAACTCACATAGAATTCAATCAATGGTGTACACTAGACTAAGTTTAATGTTAACCTCCGTTTGGAGTTATGTCATTATTACTTAAAGGCTAAAGGAAATGGGGCATATTATTAGTGTTTGATAAGAGTTATCATGATAGCACTAATAATGAGAAAAGTTCTTAATCAATCATAGTGTTTATAATTTACTTAATTTACTTGCTTCCAAGGAATTTTAAACATGAGATTGGGTTGTCGTTGCATATATTATTTTATGTTTTTATAAGGTTCCATATTACATGTTTATATGCTAAATTGATAATGTCCAGTTTACTTATTATATTCATGTTTATTATTTTCAGATTTGAACATCACATCATTTAGCCCACTTGTTACTATTTTTAATCAAAACAAACTGATTGGATCCAACCATGTTAACTGGGAGAGAAATTTGGACATTGTTCTTACAGCTGAAGAGCACAAATATGTGCTTACTCAACCACGTCCTAGCTTTCCTTCATTAGATGCTCCTTTTAAAGAAAAACAGCGATATGATCGTTGGCAAAAAACTAATGAGATGGCCAAGTGCTACATCCTAGTATCTATCTCAAATGTTCTACAGCATCAAATACAGGATGTAGAACTAGCTGCAAACATAATGTTTAGTCTGAAGGAGATGTTTGGTGAGCAAGGCCGTTCTGCAAGGCAAAAAAGCATGAGGCAAATTTATAATACCAAAATAGATAAAGGCGGATTAGTAAGGGAGCATTGTCTTACAATGATCTCTAATCTGAATACATTGGAAGTTTTAGGTGCCGATACTGATGGAGTATCCCAAGTGGATATGATACTCTATTCACTACTGGAATCATTCAAGGAATTCAAACTCAATTATAATATGAACAAAAAGATTTATTCTTTGTCTGAATTAAAGAATGAATTGGTAGCAGCAAAAGGCATTCTTGGTACTTCTAGTGTTAATGCTAATATGGCTGAAGCTTCTACTTCTCACTTAAGCCAAAAGGTAAGGGTAAGAAAAAGAAGAAGAAGAAGAAGGACTTCACCAAGCAAGATGGTAAACAAACTACCTTAGGGGTTGCTAATAAAGGAAAGAAGATCAAAGGAAAGTGTTTCCATTATGGTGAGAAAGAACATTAGAAGAGGAATTGTCCAAAATTCAAAGCTGCCAATAATAAGGGTATGAAAAGTTCATTCCTCCTTGAGATATGTTTAGTACAAAATCTCACAGATTCCTGGTGTGTGGATTCTGGTTGTACTAATCATATCTGTAACTCTTTGCAGGGATTCCAAGAGACTAGAAAGCTTAATGAAGGGGAATTATTTTTTACTTTGGCTGATGGGAGCAAGATTTCGGTTTTAGTTGTTTGAGTTGTTAATTTATGTTTTGAGTCTAGAGTTTTAATATTGGAAGACTGTTTGTATGTACCTAATGTTCGTAGGAATTTAATTTCTATAACTTATTTAGGTGAACATGGATATTGTGTTATCCTAAAAGACAATGTTGTAATAAAGAAGGGTAAAGTGTTTATCTCTTTTTTTTTTTTAAATATTGTTGATGGTCTTTATATTTTAACTCCTGATAAGCATGAATTATATAATTCTGAATCAGATAATGACTCTCATATAAATTCATTAAAGAGAAAGTTTCCTTCTACTAATGATGCATATCTTTGGCACTTGCGTTTAGGTCATATTAATCCAAAAAGAATTCAAAGACTGATCAAAGATGGACTCTTAAAGTCTTTGCACTTTGATGAATTTCTAGTTTATGAATCTTGTTTAAAAGGCAAAATGACCAAACAACCTTTTAATGCAAAAGGTAGAAGAGCCCAAGAGTTGCTTGAATTAGTATATACGAATGTATGTGGTCTTGTGTCAACCCAAGAAAAAGGAGGTTATGAGTACTTCATCACTTTTACCAATGATTACTCAAGATATGGTTATGTGTACCTAATGAGACGGAAGCCCAAAACCTTTGAAAAGTTCAAAGAGTTTAGGGCTGAAGTTGAGAATCAATTGGGTAAACGGATAAAGGCCATTCGATCTGATCGTGGTGTTGAATACCTTCTTGGGGATTTCAAGGATTACTTAACTCAAAATGGGATTGTATCCCAATTGACTGCACCTGGAACTCTTTAACAAAATGGTATAGCAGAAAGAAGGAATAGGACTCTTTTGGAAATGGTTATGTCCATGATGAGTTACTCAACTTTACCAATTTCTTATTGGGATTATGCCTTAAATATAGCAATACATATTTTGAATTTAGTTTCATCAAAATCTATTCCCAAAACACCCATGGAATTGTGGAGTGGGCGCAAGCCTAGTATGAAATATCTCCACATTTGGGGTTGTCTTGAACATGTGTTAAAAGGGAAGCTTGATAAGTTGGAACCAAAATCATAAGTGTGTTTGCTTGTGGGTTATTCAAAAGAAACTAGGGGTTATTTATTCTATAGTCGTAAAGATAATAAAGTTTTTGTTAGTACAAATGCTAAATTCTTGGAAATGACTATATGAATAATTTTACTCCTAGAAGTGGAGTTGTTTTGGCTTAAATTAATGAACTTGTAAATGAACAACCAATGGATGAAACTAGGGATGATGTGGTTATACTGGAAACACCATAAGATACTACTCATGAGATGTCTAGTACACAGATGTCTCGTCGTAGTGGGAGAATTATTCAGCCTCCTATAAGATTTATAGGTTTAGGAGAAACTTATGCAGCTATCTCAGAAGAGGTCGAATCGGATCCTTACACCTATGAAATTTGAATTAGATTCCATGTATTCTAATCAAGTTTGGGATCTTATAAAGGCGCCTAACGACATTAAACTTGTTGGTTGCAAATAAGTTTACAAGAGGAAGAGAGGGATAAATGGAAAGGTTGAAACCTTTAAAGCAAGGCTAGTGGCGAAAGGATATACACAAAAAGAAGGCTTTGATTATGAAGAAACCTATAAGGTTGAATTTAATCAACCATCTTATTGGCTTTATTCCATGCCAAATTTGTTTGTATTTTAGCATTTAGTAATACTGTATTTAAGTGGGGATCTTGTAAGGGTAATGAGTAAAAAAGTGTGAAGAAATGCTCAAGATTGTGCAAAGAAATAGGGACTCGCGATTGAATCTTGTGGGTGGCTCGCGGCTTGCATGTCGCCAAAAGTTGCACACGTGCCAAGCATGCCAGAAGCTGAAAATTTGCACCAGCTGTTGTACAACAGGACAAAAGTCCCAGGCTGGCTATGCCGTTAGCTCGGGGCTTAAACTCACGACTTAACCCAGTCGTGAGGTCAAGTCGCCAGAACACCCTGTTTGGGAAAAACTGACATTTCACATTTCATTCTCACCCTAATATAAATACCCCTCATTCCCACGAAATGTAGAAAGCTTCCAGAGAGAATTTTGAGAGAAAAACCCTAGAGAAAACAAGATTGCCTCATCCACAATCTTCACCTAAGAGACTCTTCAAATTCCTCTACTCTCTTCCTCTCCATTGATACATCCTTGAGAAGTTCTTGACCAAATCCTTATCTCACCATACCCACGACTGTGAGAATGCTCTTTTAGTGCTAAGGGAAGCAGTTTGGAAGTGACCAATGATTATTGGTTGATGTTATGGTTTATAGCAAAATCCGGTAAGCTAGAAAAGAAAAAGATTCGACGTAACCTCGTTGGAGCAAAAAGCTTGGAGGACTTAGGTACCTAGGTAGATTAGGCTTGAAGGGTTTATTGCTGTTCATGTATCCCAACTATATTTTTTAATGGATTATTGACCACTTGGAAGTGGCGAAGAGGTTTTACGCTGAGGGCTTCGGTTTCCTCTTCGATAACACATTGTGTGTTATTCTTGTGTTTGCATCTCTCTTCCCTTTATCTTTACCATCTAATTACTATTGTGATTGTGATTATTTATGGTTTAGATTGTTTATCAATTCTGTTATAAGCTTGATTATCATTTTTCGCACATACATTGTTTGATATAAATCTTGAATTGGTAATTTATAGGTTGGGGGTCTAAATGTTTATAATGTTTTTAATGCTATTTGAACTCTCAAAATCTTTTTACCAGTAGCAATGCTTAAATCTATCAGAATTCTCTTATCCATTACTGCTCATTATGAATATAAGATTTGGCAAATGGATGTCAAGACTACATTTCTCAATGGCAATCTTGAAGAGGAAATCTATATGATGCAACCAGAAGGTTTTATAATGAAGAACCAAGAGTATATGATATGCAACTTAAAAAGGTCCATTTATGGACTTAAGTAAGCATCTAGGTCATGGAACATCAGATTTGATCAAGCAATCAAGTAATTTGGTTTTGAATAAAATCTTGATGAACCATGTTGATGATATTCTACTTATTAGGAATGATATAGGGGTAATGTCATCAGTAAAGGTTTGATTGTCAAGCCAATTTGATATGAAGTACTTGGGTGAGGCTAACTTTATTCTAGGGATCAAGCTTTGGCGAGATCGCAAGAATAAGATGTTAGGCTTATCACAAGCTAGATATATAGATAAGGTTCTAGAATAGTTTAGCATGCAAAACTCCAAGAAAGAACTACTTCCTTTCAGACATGGAGTTCCTCTGTCTGATGACCAAAGGCCTAAGACACAAGAGGAAGAAAATATGATGAGACAAGTCCCTTATGCTTCTGTACTAGGAAGTCTTATGTATGCCATGCTTTGTACTATACCAGATATCTGTTATTCAGTTGGCATTGTTAGCCGATATCAATCAAATCCAGGACCAAAACATTGGCAAGTTGTAAAGCATATTCTCAATTATCTTCGAAGAACAAGAGATTATATGCTTGTTTACCATAGTGAGGATTTAATTCCCATTGGCTATACAGATTCAGACTTTTAATCGGATCTAGATTTCAGAAAATCCACTTCAGGATGTGTTTTCACCTTAGGAGGTGAAGCCATAACTTGGAGGAGTGTTAAGCAATCTTGTATTGCGGACTCCACCATGGAAGCTGAGTGCGTTGCTGCTTATGAAGTAGCAAAAGAAGGTGTATGGCTTAAGAAATTCCTTTTTGATCTTGGTGTTATAAGAATGGAGAAAGTTCCTATTACATTATTTTGTGACAATAGTGGAGCAGTTGCTCAATCCAAAGATCCAAGGAATCATAAGAAATGAAAGCACATTGAGAGAAAGCACCACAGCATTCACGACATTGTTGCTCGTGGAGATGTAGTGGTTGCAAAGATTGAAAGTGCAAATAATTTAGCAGATTTATTTACCAAAACCTTGCCTCAAAGGACTTTCGAGTCACACTTGGAGGGAATGAGAGTTAGATTAGTGCACAATAGTCTTTAGGGCAAGTGGGAGATTGTCAGGATTATTGTCCTTAAATCCTATTGTATGATGCTATGTATGACATTATGTATGACTTAGTGTTATGATTAATAAATTTGTTTTATTATTATCCGAAATAATGGTAACATGAATATCCGAACATTATCATATGGTCTATAAGGTGCATAGTATGTGATTTATGTGAAAAGTCACAGAAGATATAAATCACAAGATCTTTGTAAACTCAAAATTTTAGTTCGTAGTCGATGATGAAATTGGATATTTTATCTATGAAGACTATAACATATCAACTAAGACGATTTGTCTTGATCATGGAAGTGGAGACTTATAGTTGATGTGTTGATATGTTTTAAGAGTTAAGACATACTGAACTGAACCATGTGAGATTTATTATTCTTCTAACAACTGTTAAATGAATAATAAATCACACAACTTATATTTACATGAATTCTTAATCTTGAGAAAATAATAGACCTGATCATGAAGTGTAGGTTGTTTTGATATATCAAGAGTGAGATCTAAGGTAACGGTCAAAACCTCAGTATGTTGGGCAGTCACATTTAGTATTGATGGAGCATATATTCTCAAGAAAGAATTCATAATCTCTTAACAGAGATATAAAATATTCCTTTGAGATAAGTTTAATGGATTTGGTTATTCAGAGAGTTAGACTTAACCACTTTAGTAAGCAATTACTAAAATATATATATTTATGAAATTGGATTTCATAAATATATGATAAATAACTTAAAAGGATTAAATCGGGTACTAAAGGATTAAGATTTAGTAATCTACAAAGTGGCAGTCTTCATTCATGACTTTGTATTACTATGAATATAATATGAAGGAGTTGCATGTACAATAAAGTTTTGGGATATAATTTATTAATAAGACCTAGAGTGAAATTATATTTATATAGTTGTATTAAATATAATTAATGGTAACTTTGGACTTGTCAAGAGTTGACAGAAAAGCCCAATGCCCATTGGAGCTAGTGTTTTATTTGCTCCTTTTTGGTCCCACTTCAAGCCACATACTAAAGCGCAATTGGAAAGGCCCAAAGACTAGCCCAATTAGATAATTAGTTATAAGGAGAGAAACATACAGAATTTGGAAGAACATGAATTGGTATGTATGTGAGGGTTGGACACTCTTTCATTCTTTCTAGAACACTGATTGAGGGACCATACTTCTTGGGCACAAATAGAATTGGACTGAAGATTGAAAGTTTTCTCAAGAACTTCTGATCTTTGGTTTTGAAATTCACCATACCAAGGTACACTCTCTTATTCTTGAATTCTGAAATTTACCTAATACATGTTATCAATTGAGAATTAAGTAGATCCGTTATTTTTCTGCTGCGTATATTCATACTTCCATCATCTTTGTACCACGCGAGGATGCTTTCATAGTCCTCTTCAGCTTTCTTCATCTTTCTAATGGCTGCCTTAGCCACTCTTGCATATTCTCCACTCCTTTCAAGTAATGTATTGTAGGATTCTTGCAATCTATTTGTTCCTTCATAAATGCACTCTTCTTCGTTATCATCGGATTTATCTCCAACACCAATACATTCCACTTTGGTATGCTCACCAAGCTCTTCCTTTAGAGTACTTAAATCTTCCTAGAAATCAGTGCAATGACCATGAAAGTAGAGTAGTTTCCTTCCCCATCATAGCTTTCTTTAGAATCAGAGTTTGAGCTATCCGAATCACTAAGGGTTGTATCAAGAGCTCTACCCTTTACCTTCAAATAGGTAGGGCAATCTTTCTTCAAATGACCATGCTCGTTGCACTCATAACAAGTGATTCCTTGAGAAGGAGAAGAGCCTTTGGAATTCTTCTTGTCTTTCTTGATATTGGAAAATTTTCCTTTCTCCAAGGACTTCCCATCCTTTTTGAACTTCAAGAACTTGCGAAAGTTCTTTGCAAGGAATGCCACATCTTTTTCAACATTGTCCTCTTCTGAGGAATCTTGAGCTTTAATTCTCTCATTGATTATCTTAAGAGCAAGGAATTTGCTCTTCCTTTGAGATGGTAGAGTGAGCTCATATGTTTGAAGAGAGCCGATAAGTTTTTGTACCTTATCTCATCAAGATCCTTGCTCTCCTCAATGGTGGTCACCTTGGCTTGGAAGCTCTCTGGCAATGATCTTTCTTACTACTTTGGAGTCTTCTGTCTTCTCACCCAAGTTCAATTTCCCGATTACCAATTTATTCAACTTTCCATAAAATGAATTGAATGATTCATCTTCACTTATCTTCAATTCTTCAAACTGAGTGGTAAGCATTTGAAGCTTGGTATCCTTCACCTTCTTGGTGCCTTCGTAGGTAGTCTCCAAAATTTCCAATGCCTCTTTGGCAATTGACACATGAGAAATCCTGTGAAATTTATCTAGTGAGACACCACAAAATATAGCATTAACTGCTTTGCTATTAGCATTAGCCACTGCAAAAGCTGCCTTATCCCAAGTGGATTTGGCAACCGCCTTGTCCAACCAACTTCTTCAGCATCCCACACACTCTCATTAATGGAGCACAAAAATGCACACATTCGCACTTTACAAAATGCACACATTCGCACTTTCCAAAATGCATAATTACTCCCATCAAAGAAGGGAAGTGCTTTGAGGGATTGAGATTTATCCATCCTAGGGATTAAGGATCACACTAAGGTTATAGAAATCTGTCAAAGTATAACCGCCATGATACCAATTGAAAATTCACTTAGTGTATAAAACACTTATGAATGTTTTGATCCTCAGATACAAATTTTCCAATACAAGCTTATATTCAAATAATATATGTGCGTAATATGAATTACAAGCAATACCCAAAATTAGCAAACTACTCTAAGCCATTAATTAATCATAACCAGCAGAAATTAAAAGCTACGAGTAAGGGAAAGAGAGATGCAAACACAAGATAACACTGGCACATGTTATCGAATAGAAAACTAAAGAACTCGGCAAAAAACCTATCCACTACCCTCCAAGCGATAAATGATCCACTAGAAAATTAGTTGGGATACATGAATAGCAATAGACCGTCAAAGCCTATCCTACCCAATGCACTTAAGCCCTTCAAGCTTCTTGCTCCAACAAGGTTACGCCAAACCGTGTCTTCTCTAGCTTTCTAGATCCCGCAATTAGCCCATTGCATCAGCCAATATGAATTGGTTCTCTCTTTTGAAATACTTTCCAAACACCAAGAACCTTCTCACTACTCTGAATTTGGTGAGGTAAGGATTTGGTTTATAATCCTCTCATGGGTAAGACAATGTAGAGAGTGAAAGTAGAGGAATTTGGAGAATCAAGTGTATAAGATTGTGGGTGAATCAATCTTATTTTTCTCTAAGGTTTCTCTCTCAAAATTCTTTTTGCAATCTCTCTACATTTCGTGGGTATAAGGGTATTTATAGTAGGGCATGAGATGAAATGTGAAAAGTCATTTTTCAGCAAAACACGGTGCACTGGCGAGTCACTTGCGACTAGGATGAGTTGCGAGTTCCAACTAGACTTTTTATAGTAGGCTAAACTGTACTTTTTATCCTGTAGTGATCCAACTGGCCTGACTCTTCATCTTCCTACATGCTTCACATGTGTGCTTCATTTTGGCGAGTCACCACTCACGAGTCAATCGCGAGTCCAATCACAAGTCACCTTCTTGTTGCACACTCTTGATCAAATCTTCACCCTCTCTTACACACAACCCTTACATTATTCCCACCTAAATACAAGATTTCTAAATGTTGAATTACAAGCAAATTTGGGATCGAATAAATCCAACACATAGTTGAATAAATTCAACTTTATAGATGTGAACACGGCATGCCTGAAACTTCAAACCTATCACAAAAAGCATCCAAACAAATACTACATTCCCTTCCTGAACAAGAATCATCAATTAGTGAAAGTTCCATGGATTCTCTTGTGGGGACAACAGTAATGGCTAGGACCATTGGGAATATGGTATGGCTAATAATGTTCTGATGATACATGTCAGAAGCAAAGGAAAGTATATGTCAGTTATGATCAAATCCATGAAGCATTGAGTCAGGGCTGTATCAAAGAATATATTGCGTAGGATTGTCGCGCTATTAACTAAGAGTGTGTTACATGAAACGAGTAAATGTTGGTGTAAAGGTAGTTAAGGGAGAGCTTTGTGGATATTATGAATTGTGGCGGAAGTAGTACAGGCTAGTCATGAAGTATTGGGTGTTGGGTACAATATTGTCAATGATATCATCTTTGAAATTGGATTCTGGGTCTTCCAAAATGTGATACTCCATTGGAGACTGAGTGCTTTCTTACTTACAGTGAAAGATAGGCAGAGGGAGATTGAAAGCATGAAAGAGAGAAATTGTAAGCCCTAGTATAGTCGGTTCAAAGGGATTTTTTTTTTTTCCAAAATAACACCCATTTTCAAACAATTTCGTTAGCATTAGTTAACGTTGATTCTAGACTATTTAGGAAAGTAACAACTCGAGTCTCTTAGACTCAAGTTTATTGTAGCAACTCAAGTCTGAAAGACTTGATTTCTAGTGTAACTCGAGTATTAGAGACTCGAGTTCTTGCTCTACACAAATTAAAAAAGAAAAAAGAAAAAAAGAAAGAGAAACAGAGGAAAACAAAACTATGGCCTGAAGAAGAAGAAAACCTTTGCACAAATCCTTTACCTGGAGCCTTTGCTGCCTAGGTTTAGTCCGAATCGAGTGGTTTGGGAGGAGATCTAGGTTCATGGGTTTCGCCGCCTGGGTTCGTGGGTTCGCCACCTAAGTTCGTGGGTTTGGTTGCTTGGGTTTGTGGGTTCATGGGTTTGCCGCTAGTTCGTGGGTTTATCATTGGGTTCATGGGTTTGTTGCATGGGTTCACCGGTTTGCCGCTGGCTTTTTCTTTGATCTCTTGTTTGTGTTTGAGTTTTTGTTGTTTCTTTGGTTGTTTGTTTACTCGTGGATTTTATTTTCAAACGAAGAAGACGAAGAGACCAGAAGAAGAAGAAGAAGAAGAAGAAGAGACTCGCATTTTTTATTTCTTTGTTTTCTTTTGTGGAACTCAAGTCTTGGAGACTTGAGTTTCACGTGGATTTTCATAGAAATCGGGTCTTTGATTCTCAAGTTGCTACAGTGAACTCTAGTCTAAGAGACTTGATATATTAGTTTCCTAAATAGTTTAGAAACCACGTTAACTAACGAAATTGTTTGAAAATTTGTGTTATTTTGAAAAACAAAAAAGAACCGGTTCATAGCCCCAATGGCTATATCACCTTCCTTCCTTATAATTACTAAATTACCCTTGAAATTTATTATATCTCAAATCAACACCGACTCTCTGTCACAATACCATATTTGATATTACCATAGACTGATAGGGTTGTTTTAGAAGTTTTCACATACAATCTTATCAGACTTTTGTTTAATTCTGTTTATTTCTTTAATTTTTTTTATATAAATAGATTTCATAATCTGTTTGGATATTTTGATTGGTTGCTCTTTGGGAATAAAAACGCAAACCTAAGGTTTCACGGTTCTCACAATTTTTATTTGTAACTAATATTGTTATGCATGTGCCATGCATGATACAATCAAAAATTATTTATAAATAAAGAAAATATTTTAATAATATGGAGCACATCGTGTAAGACTAGATTTTATTGAAGCCAATAATAATGATATTGTTAGTTATTATTATTATTATTATTATGAAACTTCTGTTAAATGAAAAGAAAGTTTTTCATTACAACCTTGATTTCACTTCTCTGCTCAACCTTAGGGATGATCTAGGCTAAGCAAGAAGAAAATATAAGTACAAACTCACATGTCTACTGACTTAAATAACTATTTGGGGGAAGGTCCTTGAGAATCTTGGGATTGGCTTTTAGAGTTTTAATCCTTGAGAATCACTCTCCAATTGAATCCTAATTGCATGCAAGTATCAAGGAGTTTGATTTGCTTTCAAAATCAATCACCATAGACCCTATATAAGGATTGCATTGGCACTGATCTAAAGTATGCATAAGAAATCTCTCTAAAATAAAAAATTTAAAAAAAAAAATAAAAAAAAAAACCAAAATCCTTAACTTTGCTAACTTAAGCATCAGAGAGTAGCTTGTTGGATCAACCCAACAATCTTTTGGAGCTATTTTTCCCCTTTTACAAGCATCCATTGATAAAGGTTGAGCTGTAAAATCAACATAAGTGATTTTCCAATAATAAGAAGAAAAAAAAAACATATGTAAGAGAGAGAGAGAGAGAGAGAGAGAGGGTTTACTAAATGTAGAAATAAAGGAGAGTAACATTTTCTCTTAAAAATTATCATGATTTTTGAATGAAGTTTGTGGTGTTCCAAATCTATTGACAAGGCTATTCATAGAGCTTAAAGTGGAAATCCAAAATGTCATTTTATACTCTCCAACTAATAATATTGTATGTTCCCAAAAATTTTGCACATGGGCTTAGTCCATGTGTTTGGCTTTGTGTATGTTTTTTTGTTGAATAAGTGCTATAATAAGCTAACTTGATATGGGTCAAAAGCGATTCCTCAACATAGCATTAAAAACTATGAGTAGACGTTATATGATATATCAACTTCACATGATTCTCAAAATATATATAGTGTTAACGTGTATAATGTTAATGTACGTTTGGTATGATGTAATAACTCCTGTAATGGAATAGTTATTCATGTATAATAGTAATTCGGTCATTTGGTTACATCTTTATTACATTGATTAGTTATTACATAGGAATAACTATTCTTTAAATTGAAGAATAGCTATTCCTCTTTAAGAGCATTCACATTAGTCTAGCCAAACTAGTCCGTTAAGGACATATTTTATGTAATTGGCTAATCTTTTGATAAAATGCACTTTACTTGTAATTTGGTAGATCTAGGATGAGTTTGAGTTCAAGTCAAGTATTAAAGCCATGAAGATTGGACTAGGAAACAAGTGAAGAAAAGCTGTTCATTAAAGCTCAACAGATACCTCGACAAAAACAGTATTTATCAAGATTTAAGAACGAAACTCGACAGAAGCTGAATCTGTCGAGATTTACGAAATCAGAATTTCTAAATCTAATTTTTGGCCATAGCTGACATGTATGTGTAGGGTTTCTTTTCTCACAATCTTAAACATATATAAGGCTTATTTTAAAGGCTGTTATATATGGAGAACACATGCAGAAAGTGACCTAGTGCCTTGCTCTCTCTGCAAGAAGTTATTATGTCTTTTGCGCCTTAAGGTTTTATAACCAAGTACTTCCTGATCTTCATTGTTAATGAAGTGAAGAACTTTGTAGCCAACAACATCATCAAGTTGCTGGAGTTAGTCACGTACTAGGATCCATGCAAAATGGTAGCGTTCATATATTGAAAAGTTCAGAGGTTCTGAAGCGGTAGAAGGTTTTTGCTGTAAGTTCATTTACGGAGATTGTAAAGTTTAGGGACAAAAGTTTTGTACTAGATCTAAAACTTCTCTTTACTATAGTGAATTGCATTTCGGAAAGGTTTCCCCCCAAGCTTTTTATTGTAAAAATAGTTTCCTTCATTGATTTTTCTGTGTTATTATATCTTGTCTTATTTACTATTCCGCTGCGCATGATATTGATATTTTTTTGTTTTAACAAGATTTATTCATAATAAATCTAATTAACAACTTGGATTTAAAGCTTATTAATTTCTATCAACTGGGGTCTAAATTTCCCAACATAGTCCAAGGTTAAAAGTATAGCTAAAAACACTAAAAACTCTCATGCATCAGCCTCCTCAAACTAGCAAAAAATTTTAAATGAGAAGTATTTTCTCTCCCTCTCCCCTCTGCAACCTCCCTTCTCTTCTATTATTTTCAGGCTTGCACCTTTAGACCTAGGTTATTGCAGTCATGAAGGTCACTGGTTCTACAATGGGTCTGTGTTTTTGGTGAGGTTGAAGAGGCTGAGGTGGGTTTGCATTCTTTACAGGTTGTTAGTATTTTTTGTGGTTGAGGCATTTGGATTTGTATTTTGGTTGAGACATATGGGTTCTTTTGTGGATGGGTTTGTGCTTGCAAAGGAGAATTAAGGGGGGTTTGTGTTTATGGAAGGTACTAGTAGTGGTGCATTGGTGTGTCTGTGAAGGAGAAGAGGGCAAGAAGGTGGGGCTTTTTAAGGGAAAAGAATTAATAAAAAAATTATGGATAGTAATAGCAGTGAGGTGTGGGGGGCAAAGGTCAAGGTTCAAATCTCTAAGAAGAAGTTTCATACACATATACATTTAGATTAGGTTAGAGTAAAATTTCTATTTTGTATTAAAAAAAAAAAAAACAGTTATTCCATTATAATATCTTCTATTTCCAGTAATAAAAATGATTGTTTCTAATGCAATTTTCATTCAGTGTACCAAATGTGTCCTTATGTGTAAAGGTTTATTGTGCTTTAGGCCCATTCACATTGTTTTGCACTACACACATATTTGTATTACACTCATCTGTTTGAATATAAAGGCACTATAATTTGTGAAATACAATAAAGTCATCCAATATTTCTAACATTTATATATCAACTTCATGTTAAGGTTCTTCTCAAAAAAAAAAATTATTAAAATTAGGTAATTTAGTAAATTTACCTTAAGGATAATATAAAGCTAGCTAATATGGGCTCATAAACAACTGTACAACTTCCCATAATTCACATCACCAACCATGTAAACCACCAATCAAGAAGTAAAATACGAAACAAATTCAACGCGTACACACACAAACTAAAGCCTGCTCACAGCCTCACACTATCCACTGAATCTACTTAATTTTTGCAAAGCTAACTCCTCCAAGACACAAAGAATATATATTAATTAGGATCGAGGAAAGGGACAAATAATACCTTGAATAACCCCATGGGGTCCTTAGAAAAGAAACTCGGATTACAAAATACCAACAATAACACAATACAGTGAAAGCAATTGTCCTACTTAATTTTCTAGTTTATCTGATTTCAGAACCAAAAAAGAACAATTGCATACAATTTCCGAAAATTCTAGGATTCCATAGAAAATAGTAAAAAGTAGACTGGTTTCAAATTTAAGCAATTAATACTTTTAAAAGATTTATATTAAACCCTGTTTTCATAAATAATTAAAACAAAACAGAGAATTAATTCATGCATACGCAAATTCCTAACAAATTACTGAATAGAAGGTCACAAATATAAGTTCATAATATTGACATAAAAAAATAAATTTAGTATTGATAAAGACTATCAATACATTCAAGAAATATAAATAAAATTTCACTACTTGTCTCTCTCTAATGCTATAATATTCACTGCCTTCTAATCCTACTTACATTAAAAATTTAGAGCAAAAGAATTGCTTCAAGACCCTGAAAAAAGTTGTTATCCAACTAGGAATTGCTTCAATTTTTCTCTAAATCTTCGAATAGGCATTGGATTTTGTAAGGTTGAATTTAATCAACCATCTTGTTGGCTTTATTCCGTGCCAAATTTGCTTGTATTTTAAGCATTTAGTAACCTTGTATTTGGATGGGAAACTTGTAAGGGTAGTGAGTGAATGAGTGTGAAGAAATGCTCAAGTTTGTGAAAAGAAATGCTTACGGGTGGCTCACGGCTTGCAAGTCACCAGAAGTTGCACATGTGCCAAGCATGCCAGAAGCTGAAGAGTCACGCCAGTTGTTGCACTACAGGACAAAAGTCTCAGGCTGGCTAGGCCGTTAACTTGCGGCTTGAACTCGCAACTCAACCTAGTCGCGAGGTCAAGTCACCAGAATGCCCTATTTAGGAAAAATTGATGTTTCACATTCCATACTCACCCTAGTATAAATACCCCTCATTCCCACGAAATGTAGAGGGCTTCCAGAGAGAATTTTGAGGGAGAAACCCTAGAGAAAACAAGACTGTCTCATCCACAATCTTCACCAAGAGACTCTTCAAATTTCTCTACTCTTTTCCTCTCCATTGATACATCCTTGAGAGGTTCTTGACCAAATCCTTTTCTCACCATACCCACGCCTGTAAGAAGGTTCTTTTGGTGCTAAGAGAAGCAGTTTAGAGAGGACCAATGACTATTGGTTGATGCTATGGTTTATAGTGGAATTCGATAAGCTAGAAAAGAGAAAAGGTTCGACGTAACCTCGTTGGAGCAAGAAGTTTGGAGGGCTTAAGTACCTGGGTAGATTAGTCTTGGAGGGTTTATTGCTGTTCATGTATCCCAACTACATTTTCTAGTGAATTATTGACCACTTGGAAGGCGGCGGAGAGGTTTTACGCCAAGGGCTTCAGTTTCCTCTTTGGTAACACATCATGTGTTGTCCTTGTGTTTGCATCTCTTTTCCCTTTATCTTTGTCTTTTATTTTCTGCTATGGATGTGATTATAATTGGTTTAGATTGTTTATCGGTTCTGTGTTTGGCTTATGTTCATGTTTCACACATTAATTGTTTGATAATAAGCTTGAATTGATATTTTGTAATTTGGGGTCTAAACGTTGAAGAGTGTTTTACACACATATTGAACATTCAATTAGTATCATAGCGGGTGTACTCTTTGTGGTTTGATTACCTGAGTGCGATCCTAGACCCCTTGGATATGGATGCAGCTGTGAAAAAGGTCATGCTGAATTGTGGTTTAGATGTTTGTGATAATGACTCTATGAGTAGGTTTGAAGGGTGCTCTAGAAATGAACTCTTAGAGTTAATAAAATCCAGGAAACATGCTAGGATGTTTGTTCACATGCTAAAATACTTTGAACATAAGAACCACATCTTACACAATAGCTTATGTGAGTCTAACTCTTTGATTGAAAAGTACAAAAGAAGAAATAGAACATTGTGTTAAAAGGTTGATAATCTGAAAAAGAGAATTCAATCTGGCAAAATCATGGAAAATAGAGATGAATTTCTATTTGATGGTCAAGAATGCTTGTCTTATGCTTGTCTGTTTGTGCACACTTCATTGAAGGTATTTAACTCATGCTTATGGTATCTTGACAATGGTTGTTCTCGTCATATGACAGGAGATAAATCACTGTTTAAGACTCTTAAAGAGAAAGCCTGTGATTATGTGACTTTTGGTGATGGGAGCCATGCTCAAGTTCTCAGCAAAGGGATGGTTGAAATACCGAGATTACCTCTATTGAAAGATGTGCTATACATCAAAGGATTGAAGGCAAATCTCTTAAGCATCACTCGAATATGTGATGAGGATTTTCTTGTCCAATTCTCAAAGAAGGGGTGCATAATCATTGATGAAAAAGGGATTCAAGTCTTGGAGGGAAATAGGACTATTGATAATTGTTATAGAGTAGTTCCTACGACACCTATTTCATGTAAAAGTGCTCGTGTTGATATGCTAAAACTTTGGCATCACAGATTTGGGCATACAAATTTCAAACAAGTATATATAGTTTCTAAACTTGAGGCAGTTGAGGGACTTCCAAAGTTTGGAAAGGTGGAGAAGACTATATGTGGAGCATGCCAAATGGGAAAAAAAAAAAGGCAAGCCATCACAAGCTGAATGTGATTGCTACCTCACGATGTTTAGAGCTTCTTCACGTCGATCTAATAGGGCCTACAAGAATTGAAAGTCTAGGAGGAAAGAGATACATTATGGTGGTAGTTGATGATTTCTCAAGGTACTCAGAGAAGTCCGAAGCATGTGATAAAATGTAAAGACTAGGCAAGAGACTGCAGAATGAAAAAGGAGTTCCCATAGTCAAAATCAGAAGTGATCGTGGGAAGGAATTTGAGAATGCTAAATTTGAAACTTTTTGTGAAGAGTATGGTATCAAGAAGGAATTTTCAACTCCAAAGACTCCATAACAGAATGGGGTGGTTGAAAGAAAGAACCGGGTGATCCAAGAGATGGCAAGAGTCATACTACTCAACAAAAACATCCCACAAAGATTCTAGACTGAAGCTATGAACACATCATATCACATTTGTAATAGAATTTATTTCTGAGTAGGGACAAAGAAGACGTCATATGAAATATAGAAAGAAAAGAAACCCAAGGTGAAGTATTTCAGAATATTTGGGAGCACGTGTTACATTCTAAATGATAGGGAAAATCTGAAAAAAATTGATGCTAAGAGTGATGAAGGAATATTCCTAGGTTACTCCACAAATAGTCGAGTTTATAGAATGTACAACAAGCGAACTAAGATGGTGATGGCGTCAATTCAATGTGATCATAGATGACTCCATATCAGAAAAGGAAATTGAGGATGATGGAAATTGGCTCAAACTCAAGAAGAATGAGGATGATAATGATATGTCCCCAAGTGATGATGTTGAGAAAGAAACACCCGAAAAGGAGTCTACACCCCCTATATCAAGAAGAGAGACTAGATCAACACAAGAAGTCTCAAGTCCACTCACACCTCCCGAAGTTCAACCCCCAATTTCTCGTGATGGGGAACTCTCAACTTCCAAGAAACCTTCATCAAGAGTGACTCTCAATCACCCATCAANAGACACTATGTGTGTGTTATGTGATAACACTAGTGCCATAAACTTGTCAAAGAATCCAGTTCAACACTCCAAATCAAAGCATATAGAGATCCGTTATCACTTCATTTAGGACTTGGTAGAAGACAAGATAGTATGTCTAGAGTTCATCAATACTGACAATCAAAAGGCAGACATATTCACAAAACCTCTTGATGGCCCGAGGTTTGAATCCTTACGTAAGACAATTGGTGTTAGTATCATTCCTTGAACTCTATCTTCCATGAAATCTCTTTGTGTTATTGTCTGCATTGTGTTTCTTACTTTTGTCATCCCTGTTTTTATGTTAGTATTTCATTGTTGTTCTGTTTTTTATCAATCTTTTACTGCTTTTATGTCAAAAATCCAAAAAAACATAAAAAGTAGAAAATCTAAAAAGTTTGAACGACTTTGTTGAGTTTTGTCTCAAAGCATGTTTTGCCCTGTACATTTGTACTAATGGCTTTGTGCATCTACTGAGCTTAGCTTATCTCATATGCACTCATATCTTTGTGGGAAAAATCTTGAAATCTATGTAATTATTATAAATAGATCTTCAACCTTGTCATGAATAATTAGTGAATGGTTTTGTTGATCTTGAGACATGTATAAACTTGTGCCTATATATCTTCCCACTTTATTTTTTTATTGTTTAATTAAAGAGCTCACCAAATGTAAATCTCCAAATGAAAGAGATATTGGGCTGTAAAAGCCTGTCGCACATACTAGTATTTGACTAGGAAAAAAGGAAAGCGACCACAATATAATATATGATGCCCAAAAAGACAAAGGCTAACTCATCAAATTGAAATATTAAAAATTTCAAGCATCAATCTCACAATGAGATTTGTTGATTCAAAAGGATCAAATGATGATGTATTCGGAGCCAAATGAAAAGTTTCGAAGAAACGTACTTAAGTTTATGTGGGAGGTCATTTATGCACATTTCTATAATTGAGATGGATTACATTATCTAGTGCTAGTTGTGTATGCCTTGTTTGAATTGATCATTGAAGCTTCACATGGACTAAGAACTATCTCATCTTTGATATTCACACAAAACACACAAGTTTATATTTAATGAATGCCATATTCATTTGTGTGATTGTACTTGTTTAAATATGTTTTCACAAACTCAATCTTTGTTGATCAAACACAAAAAGATTTTTGAGTGTTTTAGCTTATTTTCGGAAAGTATTTTGTTTTACAAAAAGGTCAAAAATTTCAAAAAAGTGTTGCCCTGGTTTGGCGACTCAGTCACGAGTTGGTCTAGTCGCATGCCCCAGTCACGAGCTCACTCCGATATTTTTTGTGGCTCACTGCGAGTCAAGGATTCAGTTGTGAAAAATACTTAGAAATTTTTTTAAAAATTTGAGTTTTTGTGATTTTTGCGGCTTAATGTGGCGACTTGTTTGCGGGTGGAAGGTCCAGTCACGAGAGGTACATAGAGATTTTCACGACTCCCCTGGCAACTATCTCGCAGGTAGACCTTCCAGTCGCGAAAAACACTTAGAATATTTTTCAGGATTCCTAAATTCTATGTGTTTCGAGACTTACCTGGCAACTGACTGGCGACTTGATCTAGTCGCGAAAAACACGTGTTTTGCGTTTTAAAGTCAGTTTTAACAACTTTTTCAGTTTTTCTCTTGTCCTTCTATGACTGTTCATTGTCTTCCCCATTTCACTCTTACAAACACTCCTTGATTTCTTCGAAAATCCTTTATTTTGCATCATTTCTTCTCAAATCTTCAACAAAAAGGTATGGGTTTCTTTCTTTCTCTTAATACTTACTGATTTGATCATTTTTTTTTTCTTGATTTATGAATTGCTTTATGGTTTATGATTTATCATGTTCAAACATGGGTTTCAATTTTCTAATTTTATTGTGTGTTTTGATGGTTTTTATACTAATCTTCTCTACCTTGTGTACCTATTGTGGTTTTGGTTGTATACACAAACACTTTGTCATGGTTTGAACCTAAATCTCAAGTGTTTAGAGTTTTCTTCATCATCCATGGTGTGAAACTGACATATTGCTAATACTGTTTGGTGTCTTGTTTGGTTTTATTGTTTGTGATAAATCATGTTACAGTGTCAAAATGTCTCCATTCAAGAGATCAACAATGAAAGGGGGAAACAACAAAGAGAAAGAACATGTCAATGATGTTGATGAACTCTCACCTAGAGCAAAAAGGACCCGCTCATCATCTGGAGTGTTCAATCCCAACAAATTTAGATCCTATGCTGCTTTTCAGAATCATGAAATTTTTTTCAAAAGTGCTACATCGCTACTTGAAAGGGTCGTTGATCAACCTTCCCTTTTTGACACCAACATTCCTCAATGGTTTGCTCACAAAGATTGGAATTATCTTCTCTCCGACCTTGATGATGCATATGAGAATTTGATAAAAGAATTTTACGCCAATGCAATTGTTGAAGGAGACGAACTTAAGTGCTGGGTTAGAAGAAAATGTTTCTCGGTCTCTCCCACATACCTGGCAAAGATTCTTCACATCAACCGGCCAATACTTGGAAACTCACTGGTTTATGATGATCTATATCCAGATGAGAACTTACTCGGGAAGTTCTTGGAAAAGATTTGGAAGTTTCCTTAAATGGAAACTCAGTCAGTATTTCATCTCTTCCTTCAAAATTGAGGGTGCTTATAATCATCATCTTTCACAATCTGTACCCCATATCCAGTACAGGGTATATGAACCTCGAGTGTGCACTATTCCTTCATGATCTGATCTATGATGTAGAGATTGACATTTTGCTTATATCTTTTATGTCCTTCGCAAAACTGTTCTATGAACTGAGTCAAGGATATGCATTCATTTTTACTGTCTCATTTCAAGGATTTTAAAGCTTAAAGGGCTCCATCTTTCAAAAAATGAATTTCCCTACACAAAACCAAGTCCAATCAACATGCGCACATTCAACGCTAGTATTGGTCATAGTAAGAAGGGAATCAAGAAAGAATCTTCATGTCCCACAGTGGTTCGTGCTCTAGCTCATTCCTCGCCGACGAGAAGCTAGACTTATTGTAGCATCTGTCCATGAGCTAAGTACAAAGACGTCCAGACTTATATCCATCTTGCACCATCTCAACATTCAATGGGATATGAAGTTCACCTCTATCCAAGCTCAATTGGATCAAATTCAAAGAAAGCTAGAAGATGATGAGGACTAGCTATTCCATGACAAAAAAGGGAGATGATGTTGGTAGGGAGAGTTCAATGAAAGGGGGAGATTTCAGCAAACATGCCTTTGTTTATCACTTTTGTCTAACTTTAGCATATTTCTGTATCCATGTTTATATATCAAAACTTTATATTTTTACTTTATGAGTTTATTGTTTGTACCTGCTACCTTTGTAAGTTTTTAAGGTTCTTGTTTATGTTTGTACCCATGTTGCTTTTGTAAGCTTTTAGGGTTTGTTTCTATGTATACTTGTAGGCCTTTGTGGTTTGTACCATGCTTATGCAGCCTGTATACTTTGTTGCGTTATACTTCAAGTTAAATGTTAAGCATTTTCTTAAGTACTCTCACTCTTGTGCCCTTGTAGGATTTTATTCCTAGATGCATATACTTCATGTATTGTGTATTGGTTAGGTGTTAGTCATCAAGTGATTTGCATTGTGCTTATTAGCTTGAATGTCCTGATGTTCATTCCAAGTGAGAATGAACATTGTGATCACTTTCTTATAATGATTGCTTGTTTGATCAAGCCATGATTTTTACTTTATTCCATTTTTGCTTGATCACATTGTGTTTGCCATATGCATTATAAGTTTTCTGCATACAATGATCTTGTTGTGTTATTGTGTTTCAGGAGATGTTTTGGTTTATGATTCAAGAGCTTCACAGATTCTAGAGTTAGGTGTGAGTGAGTTTTCCAACTATTCTCCAACTCATGCGTTAAGTTTAGAGTTTGTTTTAGGGTTTTATCACGGAATAGCTAAAGGGGGAGATTGTAAGGTTGAATTTAATCAACCATCTTGTTGGCTTTATTCTATGCCAAATTTGCTTGTATTTTAGCATTTAGTAACTCTGTATTTAGTTGGGAAACTTGAAAGGGTAGTGAGTGAGTGAGTGTGAAAAAATGCTCAAGTTTGTGCAAAAAAACAGAGACTAGCGACTGGATCTCGCGGGTGGCTCGCGGCTTGCAAGTCGCCAGAAGTTGCACACGTGCCAAGCATACCAAAAGCTGAAGAGTCGCGCCAGCTGTTGTACTACAAGATAAAAGTCTCAGGCTGACCAGGCCGTTAGCTCGCGGCTTGAACTCGCGACTCAACCCAGTCGCGAGGCCAAGTCGCTAGAATGCCTGTTTAGGAAAAACTGAGTTTCACATTCCATACTCACCCTAGTATAAATTCCTCTCATTCCCACGAAATGTAGATGGCTTCCAAGAGAATTTTGAGAGAGAAACCTAGAGAAAACAAGATTGCTTCATCCACAATCTTCACCTAAGAGACTCTTCAAATTCCTCTACTTTCTTCCTCTCCATTGATACATCCTTGAGAGGTTCTTGACCAAATCTTTTTCTCACCATACCCACGTCTGTGAAAATGTTTTTTGGTGATAAAGGAAGCAGTTTGGAAGGGACCAATAACTATTGGTTGATACTATGGTTTATAGCGGAATTCGGTAAGCTAGAAAAGAAAAAGGTTCAGCGTAACCTCGTTGAAGCAAGAAGCATGGAGGGCTTAGGTACCTAGGTAGATTAGGCTTGAAGGGTCTATTGTGTTCATGTATCCCAACTATATTTTCTAGTGGATTATTGATCACTTGGAGAGTGGTGAAGAGGTTTTACGCCGAGAGCTTTGGTTTCCTCGTCAGTAACACATCGTGTGTTGTCCTTGTGTTTGTATCTCTCTTCCCTTTATCTTTGCCTTTTATTTTCTGCTGTGGATGTGATTATAATTGGCTTAGATTGTTTACCAATTCTGTGTTTGGCTTATGTTCATGTTCCGCACATTAATTGTTTGATAATAAGCTTGAATTGATATTTTGTAATTTGAGGTCTAAACGTTCAAGGGTGTTTTACACACATATTGAACATTCAGATATCGACACAATAAACACAAGTGACTCGTCTCTAACCACTTCACAATAGAATCCTTGTGATAAAGATTCAAACACAGCATGACCATAACCTCAAACCCATCACAAAAATCATCCAAACAAATACTACATTGATCATTGCTTATGCAAGAACCATCAATTCTCACTTTCTTTAAGGCTTCAATGGAGGACTTAGTGGCTGGTTCCAAGAAATCTGTTACGGGTCTTCTGGGCAAGGTAACAAGAACGGCCTAACCGATTGGGAACAATGTCTGAGTATTGTTAAACATGTTCGAAGCAAAAGAGAGAATGTTGGCTGTGACTGTGTCCAAGAATTCTTGGGTCTCAGTACCTGGTGCATTGGAAAAACATGTTGTGCATGATTGTGTGGTATTATTAAAGAGATCGTTGGCTGATACCAGGAAAGGTTGATCATAGACAGTCAAGAATGTGGTTTGTAAACGCAAGCGTAAGTTGATGAAATATTGGGTGTTAGGTGTAATATGGTCTACGTTGAAGTCGAGTAGTTCATAGTCTTCCCATATGTGAAAGTTGTAGGTGGAGTCCATTGGAGACCAATACAGAGAGGGTGTTAGAGAAATTAGAGATTGCTTTAGTTGTGACTGAGTTGCATAGAAAGAATTGACCGAGAAAAGAAAATTGGTGACCGAGTTATTTTCTTAGAAAGAATTGCAGAGAGGGACTAACAGAGTGAGAGAGAGAAATTGTGAGTCCTAGTGTGGGTGGGTTTTGTTTATATATATATAGTCGATACAAAGCCCCAACGGCTATATCATCTTCTTCCTCATAATTACTAAATTATCCTTTAAATTTATTAAATTTCTAATCAACACTAACTGTCTGTCACAAATACCATATTTGATATTACCATAGACTGATAGGGCTGTTTTAGTATTTTTGACATACAATCTTACCAGGCTTTTGCGGAATTTTAATTCTGCTTTTCTTTTCTTTTTTCTTTTTTATACAAGTTTTTCAAAATCTGTTTGCATATTTGGATTGGATGCTTTTTGTGAATAAAAATTCAAACCCAAGGTTTCGCAGTTCTCACAATTTTTATTTATAATTTTTTTTTTTGAGAAATTTTTTTATTTATAATTAATTGATAGTATTATGCCTGTACCATGCATTATTCAATCAAAAATTATATATAATTTAAGAAAATATTTTAATAGTATGGAGTAAGTGATAATAAAATAAAAGAACATAAATCCTTTCAAGTTACATGATTGAAAGTGCATTTGTAAGACTGGATTTTATTGAAGCCAATAATAATAATAATAATAATAATAAAGTTACTATTTTTTTTTTTTGAGAGAGTTTCAAATTATAGCGTCCGCTCCTGTTGATAGTTCTTTATCATCAGACCAAGACACTAATCAATTTTTGGTATAGGCAGGGATTGAATCTCAGATCTCTTATACAACCATCAGAGACTTTACTAGATAATGTTACTATTATTATTGTAATGAAACTTCTTTTTAATGAAGAGAAAGTTTTTCATTACAACCTCGATCACACTTCTGTGCTCGACCTTAGAGATGGCTGAGTCTAAGCAAGATGAAAATATAAGTGCAAGCTCACTTGTCTATCTATCTAAACAACTATAATTGGGGAAAGGGTCTTGAGAATTATGGGATTGGCTTTAATTATTGAAGAGGAAAAATATAAGTTGATGGATCCTTGTGAAGTGGGCTTGGCGATTCCTCATCCATGGGCTGATGAAGGACTGGCCCATTATGTGCAAGACTTGTTGAGGACGGATCCATCATGAACGGACACAACTTAGACGGATCTATTTGCCACATGTCAAATAGATCCCTAGATGGGAATACTTGCAGCGCACACCATAGAATCCTAGCACAAATAGGATTCTAGAAGCTGCTCGCATTTATGAAGATCTTCTCTATAAGGAAAAGACTTATCAATCACGTTTGGGACTTCTCAAAAGGATTTCTACAAGGAAAGGACTTCAACTCCAAGTAAAAGAGGTTAATCTTGGGCTTCTATAAAATCCCCAATACCCTCACAAATAAGGTACGTATAATTGACCCTCTCTAACACTCTGAAGTTGTAAGAGATTTTAACTTGACCTTCGGAGGGTATTCAGCCGGCACCACATTGGTGCTCTCTATTAAGGTCTTTCTCCTCTTTTGTATTGTGCAGGTTACATTCTGAGCGTGTGAGTATCGTGTGGCTCATTGGTATTTTTTTGGGCATCATCAATTATAATTCTCTAGAATCACTCCTTAATTGAATCCTAATTGCTTAAAAGTATCAAGGACTTTGATTTACTTTCAAAACCAATCACAACAGACCGTATATAAGGATTACATTGACATTGATTGAAAGTATGTGTAAGAAATCTCTCTAAGTTAAAATAAATAAATAAATAAAACCCCCCAAAAACCCTAACTTTGCTAATTTAAGCATCGGAGGGTAACTTGTTGGATCAACCCAGCGAACTTTTGGAGCTATTTTTACCTCCTTTTGCAAGCATCTATTGATCAAGGTTGATCCGTGAAATCAAAATAAGTAATTTTCCAATAAAATAAAAAAAGTAATTTGGCTATAAAGCATTCAATCTTAGAACAAAGTTTGCAAATATATCCAATAAGGCCAGATATACGTATCCAAGAGTAAAATAAGGTCAATATGTATATTTAACGGTACCAAACAAAAGAATTTGTCAATAAATAAAGTTTGCATTTTGTACTGAATAGAAACTTTTACTTAAGTCATATTTAGTCCGGGATTGTTTTGAGAGAGAGAGGGGGTTGCTAAATGTGAGAATAAAGGAAACAAGCACTGGAGGTGGTGAATGGAAAACTTTGGAGAGAAAATGGGAAGAAAAAATTTTTTAGAGTATGTTTGGTTAGGTGGGGAGGAAAGAAAATAAATGGTGAGACTTAGGTATTTTCTCCCCAAACCCACCAAAAAGTTTTTTTCCCAAAATGGAGAGAAAATTGAAGGGAGAAATTGGGCATCATTTTTAGACGAAAATGCCCATGTGCAATTGCACATGGGCTTTGTCCACATTGCTCTTCTTCACTCTTTTTTTTTCCCCCTTTCTCCTGGACGTTGCCTTTTTCTTTTTTTCTTTTTTCTTTTTTTTTTTGACATGATTTTTATTTTTTAATAAATTTAGGTGATTGAAAAAAAAAACCAATAAATAGACTTTTTTTGTTTTAATTGGGCATCATTTTTTAACAAGAGTATATGTATAAATTTATACAAACTCACTTTTTCTATCCTTACACTTTTCCAAACCCAACCAAACAAAAAGGAGGGAAATTAAAATCTTTTCTATCCTCCCACTTTTCCATTCTCCCACCATTTTTTATTCTCCCACTTTTTCACTCTTCCAACTAAACAGACCCTAAAAATTATTATAACTTTTGAGTGAAGTGTGTGGTGTTCCAAATCTATTTAGAAGGTTATTCATTTAGCCTAAAGAGGAAAGCCAAAATGTCATTTTATACTCTCCAAATCATAATCTTGCATCTTCCCAAAATATTCGCAGATGGGCTTTGTCATTTGGTTGTGTATAGGTTTTGTTGAATAAATGCTATAATAAGCCCACTAGATATGCCTCAAAAAAAGAGTCCTAAATATAGCTTTAAAAATAAAAAAAAAAGTAAATGTGCGCATATGATATATCAATTTCGTATGATATCAAAAGCCTTGTAACTTAATCGGCATCTACTCATGCACAAAGTGCTTTGAGTCTAGGAAGGAAATGGTTCAAGTTGTAAGGATAACAGCATATTGTAATTATCTAAAAAATAAATAAATAACATCACATGATTCTCAATATATATATATATATATATTGTTAGCATGAATAATGTTAACGTGTATAGATTCATTGGGCTTTATGCCCATTCATGTTGTCTTGTACTACACACATACTTGTACTAAACTCATCTACCTATTAGAAAGGCACTCCTGTAGAGTTTATTTTCTAACATTCATATATAAATTTCATATTAAAATTAGGGTAAATTACACCAAACTACCCCGAGGTTTGAGGAAATACCAAACACAACCACAACTTGTTAAAAAATGGCCAATTTAATCCTTCAACACAATGGTGTTAACATCTGTCGTTAATAACAAAGTACGACTCTCTCTCTCTCTCTCCTCTTTTCTTTTTCCTAATCTCACTGTACTCTCTCAGTTTTTGCTCTCTCCAAATTTGACTTCTCACCGTACTCTCTCTTTCTCTTTTCTTTAACACAATTTCATCTAACACTCTATTTCTCTCTCAATTTTCTTTGCTTTTGGTTGTCTGAATCTTGCCATTGATGGATGATGGATCTACTTTCTCTCTCATCTCTCTATTTCGGTGTGGATATGTGGTGGGACTGGATTTGGGTTTGGTTGACATGGGTATTAGGAGTTTAATGTTTGCTTGGTGGTTGATGGCAATTTTGTGGTGGAGTTAGGACCTTGACTGATGTGATTGGGTTTTCCTGGGTTTCTTTGTGGTGGAGAAAATTACTTTATTGTTTAGGATCTTTTTCTTTTGGCTTTTTCAGCTACCAAACACTACACGGAGGAGATGAGTCTTTTTCTATGGCTTTCTTTTTTATTTTCTCTACTTTTCTCTTTGATTTTCTCAACTACCAAACGCAAAGTAGCAAAATAATTACCTTTTCTCTTTGTGGGTTTTTTGGGTTATTTTTTGGATTTGGGTTTTGTTATGGATTTGGTTTATGGGGTGGCTGTGGATCACCGTAGGTGGGTTTTGGTTTGTGGTGGATTTGTTGTTGGATTCTTTCCCTTTTGTCTCTTATTTTTCGTGTTCTTTCCCTTTTGTCCCTATAAGTAAAGTGACTTTGCAATTGCTAAATTAGGGAATAAGCATGGGTTTATGATGTTAAATTGTTTTGGAGTTAATGAACGCAGTGTTTTGGTCTATTATGCTTTGCCCCTTTTTTTTTCCCCCCTTTTTTTGAGCCAAGAGACATTATAATTTTTAACATTAAAATACTCTAACTAGCTTGGAATAATGTATTTCATCATGACCAAGGTCAATAAATATGTAAGGTGTTTTCATAGGGCATTGAGATGCATGGATGCCTATGCTGGTTGCATTTTGTAATGAATGGAAAATTTTACTTAGTCTTTTTTAGTCTAATTTGTTTGTCTGTGAGAGAGAGAGAGGGTTGTTAAACATGAGAATAAAGGAGATTAACGTTCTCTCTTAAAAATTATATATCATGAGTTTTGAGTGAAGTTTGTGGTGTTCTAAACCTATTTAAAAGACTATTCATTTAGCCTAAAGAGAAAATCCAAAGTGTCATTTTATTCTCTCCAAATCATAATCTTGTATCGTCCCAAAATATTTGCACACGGGCTTAGACCATGATTTTGGGCTGTGTATTTAGTTTTTTGTTGAATAAGTGCTATAATAAGCTTGCTTGATATGGGTCAAAAAAGAGTCCTTAACATATGTAGCTTAAAAAATATATGAGTAGACGTTATGCATATGATATATCAAGTTCATATGATACTCATTTGTTTTTATTTTTAGATAGAGTTTCAACCAATGGCGTCTACTCCTAATGATAGCTCTTTATTATCAAACCAATACATCAATCGGTTTTTGGTGTAGGCAAGTGTTAGGACATATGTGATTCATTGTTAGAACATATGTCACTATTTTATGTAGTTGGCTAATCCTTTGACAAAATACACTTTACTTGTAATTGGGTAGATCCAGGATGTGTTTAATACTTCAAGAAATCTTATTTCAAGTTCAAGTGTTAAACTCATGCAAGTCTATCCAAGAATCAAGAAATGAAGTGCAAGATTTTAAAACTTGATAGCTAGCATCTATCGAGGTCTAAAAGCTACTGAAGCCTATGACGCGACAGCTAGCTCGATAAACAGGGTATCTATCGAGGTTTATGAAGTTCAATTTTTTAAGACCATTTTTCATCCAATCTGTGAATGTATGTTTGGGTTTTCGTTTCTCACAACCCTAAACATATATAAGGATTATTTTAAGGGCCGTAAAGGTGACACAAGTTGCACAATAGCACAATTCCACAAGTGTGAAGAAAAATGTGACCAGAAACCTAGTTTGCCCTAGTTCTAAAAGAAGCTACTATGTTTTGTATACCTTAGGATTTTGTGACCAAGTAACTTCATAATGTTCATTGAACTAAAAAATTTTGCAGCCAACATCCTTCTCAAATTGATGATCAAGTCGCGTACTAGGAGCCATGCATCATTGGTTAGTCACGTACTGGGATTTGTGCAAAAAGGAGTGGCATTCATATATTGAAGAGTTCAGAGGTTCTAAAGCAGTAGAAGGTTTCTGTTATAAGTTCATCTATAGGGATAGTAGAGTTTAGGGACAAAGGTTTTGTATTAGATCTGAAACTTCTCTTTACTGTAGTGAATTGCTTTTCGGGAAGCTTTCCCCCCAGGTTTCTTACTATGAAACTAGTTTGTTTCATTAGTTTTCCTGAGTCATCATATTTTTTCTTATTTACTTTTCCGTTGTGCATGATTTTGACATGATATTAATGTTTGTTTATTTTAATAACTTTTATTCATAATAAATCTAATTAACAACTTGGGTTTAAAATTTGTTAATTCTATTAACCGGGGTCTAAATTTCCCAATAGCGGTGATTGAACCCCAAATCTCTTATTTAACCATTAGAGTTTTTACCAGTTGAGCTAACTGGAACCCGCAACTAACTAGAATCCAAGAGTTGGCTATTTTTGATATACACCACTATCAGTTTCTTTAAGACCTTCTCCCCTCTCCTTGTGTATGTGTGTGTTAAATACTTAGTATTTAAAAAAAAAATGATACTAAGAGCCTTGTAATTTAATTAATTGGCACCTATCTATACACAGAGTGCTTGGGAGTCTAAGGCAAAAAGAGTTCGAGTAGAGCTAGCAGCATATTATAACTATCACAAAAAAAAAAATAAAAAAAAAAAAAAAAAAAAAAAAAAGAAAAGAAAAAACCATCATATGATTCTCAAAATATATATAATGTTAGCATAAATAATGTTAACATTTATGATCCATTTGGATTGAGAGAAAGAGAGTAAGAGAAGAGTAGAGCAGAATTAGCCAAAAATTATCATATTTTCAGCCAACTCTACTCTACTCACCTTCACTCCTCTCTTAATCTAAACAGGCCACTATAAATCCATTGTTAGCATACAATTTCCGAATAATCTAGAATTCCATCAAAAATTGTGAAAAGTACACATCAAAAATATCATATTATATTATAAAGATTAAATTTTACAGATCATTTAATTATACTGGTTTCTAATTTAAGCAATACTTTTCAAAGATTTATATTAAACCCTGTTTTCAAAAATAAATAAAACAGAAAAAACCGAACAAACTCACGCACACACAAATTCCCAGCAATTTACTGAAATAGTTCACAAATATAAATTCATAATATTGACTCAAAAAAATAAATTTCGTAGTACTGAATATTGATAAAGCCTATCAATATAACATTCAAGAAATAAAAATAAAATTTCACTACTTGACTCCCTCTAAAGCTATGATATTCACTACCTTCTAATCTTACATTAAAAATTCACAACAAAAGAATTGCAGCAATACCCTGAAAAAAAGTGTTATCCAGCCAGGAACTGCTTCGATTTCGTCTTCAATTCTGCGAGTAGGCATCGGATATCGACACAATGGACACAAGTGACTCGTCTCTAACCACTTCACAATACAATCGTTATGATAAAGATGCAAACACGGCATGACCATAACCTCAGATCCATCACAAAAATCATTCAAACAAATACTACATTGACCACTACTTGTGCAAGATCCGTCAATTTTCACTTTCTTTAAGGCTTCAATGGAGGACTTAGTGGCTGGGTCCATGAAATCTGTTACGGGCGAGGTATCAAAAATGGCCAAATTGATTGGGAAAAATGTCTGAGTACTGTTAAACATGTTGGAAGCGAAAGAGAGAATGTCGGCTGTGACTGTGTCCAAGAATTCTTGGGACACAGTACCTGGTGCATCAGAAAACATGTTGTCAATGATTGTCGTGGTTTTATTGAAGAGATCGTTGGATGATACGAGGAAAGTGGTTTCTGAGTATTCTTCTGAAACTAAGCGGAAGAATAAGTTGATGAAGAAATATTGGGTGTTGGGTCTGATATCGTCAACGTTGTAGTCGGGTAGTTCATCTTCTTCCCATATGTGAAAGTTATAGGTGGACTCCATTGGAGAGCAATACACAAGAGTGTGTTAGAGAAATTAGAGAGTGCTTTAGTTGTGACTGAGTTACAGAGAAAGAATCAGAGATGGTCCTTTCTTCAGGGGAAACCATTACACAAATATAAAGTCCTTTGCTGCTATGTCGGTTGTGCTAGCTTCTTCTACTTCTTGTAGGATTCTATAATCTTAAGCCGACTTATAATAAGCGGTCCTCTTCTCATGTATAAGTTTGCGACTTTGTTAAACAATTACGTGAGTTGATATATACTATAGTCGGCTCAACTTAACGGCTATATGATAGTTCCTTGTAATCACTGAATTGCTTTTGATGTTTTTAAATTTCAAATCAACTCCCCGACACAGTGGGCTGCTTTCGCAAAATAATGCATTTTGGTAGGCTATTTTGTCAAGGAGGTAGCTTTCAAACTTCAAGTCAAAATATATCCCTACCTCGAGTCTTCACTTCAAACTCGGCCCTTTTCCTACTAAAAACCTCGACCATTCATTAGTCAAGTTTCAGGCCACATCTAATGATGTGGTTGCAGTTGATATGGAGTCATTAAAAAAAAAAATCAAATTAAAAGAAGAAAACCCATTTCAAGAGTTGAATTGTGCTAAAAATCGATTTACTTCGCTTAAATCCTTTTTACTTAAAACTCACTTAAGAATTATATACTTGAAACAAAACTCTTTAAGGGGGAGAGTATTGCTACAACGAATTTTCAACTCAACTTAACTCATAGGGATTGGGTTAGGGTTATCTTGTTATGCTTGATAAAAACTCGACTGTTCATTAGACGATTTAAACACATTATTTGATAAATTATTATAATTTACACAATTGGGTCTAATATTTCAATTTTATCAATGTTAAATCTCAAAGTACCATAACAAATCAAGCTAACAAATTTGAACTAAGTCCCAAAATCCAAAATAAATCAAACTAACCAATTTAAAAATACATACATTTTTTAAACCATTAATAAAATGGATTGGGTTGGATTATATGAGTTGAAAATTCTGCCAACCCAAACCTGATCCACCCAAGCTTTGAAAAACACTATATTAATAAGAATTTAACTCAACCCTTCTGTCAACCCATGTAAAACCAAAATATGGCTATAGTTACCAGTAATTTGGTGAATTGATACTTAAATTGGTTTGGTTGTTTAATTGGACCACTTATACAATTGAATTAGTAAAATCTAATGATTTTTTTGCAACATGTGAAACTTAGACAGGACGTTTTCACCTAGCACGTTTGTAATTTGGAAAAAAAAAAAATGTCTTTATAGGTCAATTTTCTCTCAATTTGGAACGTAATAAAAATGAAGGGTTCTGTAATGTGGTTTATATTGTACTTTCCGATAGAAATATATTTAGCTTCGATTCATTTAAAAAAAAAAAGTTTAGCTTCAAGTTTTATCTTATATTTTAATACGTGGGATTAAAGTAGTTATTAAGATACGTGATATGAATAGAATCTGAATTTGGGGTTTAAGATATACTTTTATTCCCAAATTTTAAGATATGTCATTTAATGATGTAATGGGATTTTATTTAGGAGAAACTTGGCTACAATTCTATGACATTTTATTATTTTATGTTTTCTAGTCATGTTGTAAAACCTTGAATTTGAATTATAAATGGCTAGTTTTTTAGTCTTAGTTTTAATTAATAGTATATACACACCCATTTTTTTTTTCTATTTACATATTTATTTTATAAATCAAACTTATTTTTTTATTGGCAAAACTACACTATCGGTCCCTATGGTTTACTCTTTAAATACACTTGGTCTCTCAAGTTTCAAGTAAGCACTATTGGTCCTTCAAGTTTAAAAAATGAGTAATGTTAGTCCTTTTGCTAACTATGGTCAATGTTATTGCCTATGTGACTAATGAAACAAGGATGTGGCATGTGGCAACTTAAGTGTCAAATGACATGTCACCTATTTAATTATAAGGTTGCCACATAATCTTTAATTGATTATTATTTATCATAATAATAAATAAATAAAGTGATTGGCTTCAGGGTTTTAGCCTCCCTTCCTCCCCTATTTTTCCTTTTTCCAACTTGCTGTCTTACAAACCTCCGATGGAGTCCTGACTCATGAGAACACCTGTGGACACAATTAGGGGAGTCGCCACCTAGTTTTTGCAATGGCTTAGAAACCATATATATAGTGTCCTCTCAAGGAAGGACCTATTGATCTTACTACCAGAGATATGGGTTCAGAGTTAAGGTACGGTCTTGGAAAGATGTTAGTTACCCAAAACAATCCAACCCTAAGATTGACTTCCCATCATTGTGTCTTATAACTTAACCCTATTAAAGGCAAACTCAGTAATTGTATCTAACCCACACACACACTAACATACATCTAACAATCAACATGGCATCAATCATCCTTAACCATACATCTATCATGGCATACCCTAGCATTCATCTAGCAAACAACCTATCATACATCTAGCATACATGTCATGGCATCAAGGCATTCATCACAACATAAACCCTAATCATACATCTAATCATGCTTCATTACAAATCATATCATCATATCCATCCAAGGCGGAAACATGTGAGCATTAAGAGGTCCAAACAAACATGTGAGAAACACAACTTCATCAAGCAAGCATATTCACATCTAAACAAAACCCTACTTAAAAATGCATGCTCATGTGAATGCATGACTTACCTTTACTTACCTTGCAATAACTCAGCACCTATGGCATTATGCATGAGCATGTAAGTGAATGGCATAGCATTTAAAAATAAATAAAAACAAACCCTAACCTAAGCATGTGAAAGAAAACATCTAATTAAACATGTGAAATAGAAGCTTTTAAAAATATAAAAACATATAAAGGAATCTAAACAAAAGTAAACATGTGAAAGCAGAAGCAAAAACAGAAGAAAACAAAATTAGGGTTTCTAGGCTGGTTCATGCATTTGCATGAACAACCCTACATGCGCATGATCAAGCCTACGTACGCAACCTTGATCACACGCATGTGGGTTCCTGCCCAAAAACCCTAGAAATGCAAAAAACAAAGCAAGATCAAAACACAAAATCTAGCAACCTAACATGCTTTAAAACATAAAGAAAACATAAACCCAATCTAAGCAAACAAGTTATAAGCATAAAACAAACAAAGAAATAGATAAAAGACATAATTAAAAGTAAAGAATAAAAGAAAATTTAAAAAAGAAATACCTCAAAGCAAAAACTCCTAGGTTTTATTTTTTACCGTTCCCCTTAGCCAAATCTATCATAAACCAATAAGAAAGTGATTAACAATATTAAAACTCAAAGATCAAGGCTAGAAAATGCCCTAATCAAGCAAAATTGACTTGAGTATATTTTGTGAAGAACTTCCTCTTTAATTCACTATTTCTAGTGAATCTTAGTATTTTTCCGTGGGATTTCTATGTGTTTTGTAAAGGTACCATGTATGGCTATTTATATTGTGAAAATAGGGGTTTGGAATGGCTCCTAGACGATGTGAGATTTGTTTCAAACCTTAGTATTTAATGTAGAAAACTTGTCTTCTTGGTGCTTCTGAAACCCTACCTGTGTGCATAGGCTTTTAAGCCGCGTGTGTAGGCTTTGTTTGTTCTTGCGTACGTAGGCTTCTAGGCCGTGTATGCAGGCTTAGGGTTTCTTTTGGTCTTTATTTTCGAAAAATAGATTTTTAGTTCATTAAAAAGTTATGTTTTCCATTTCAACATCTCTCATGCCAATTTGTAATCTAACTGGGCCTTAAACCAACCTTGTGTTTTAAAATTTCAGCATCATTGGAAAACGGGAACCTGAGTCATAAGAGGTACAAAATGTGGTGTTTACACCACCTCAAAAAGCCAAAAAAATTATGCTGGGAAAGTGAGTAGGTCTACTCTCTCTCTCTCTCTCTCTCTCTCTCTCTCTCTCTAAAATCTGGATCATTGACCACAGCTATTAATGGGAGTTGTCTAAAATTGGTTGTAAGAGACCCAACAAAGATTTGTGCAATAAAATTTATTAAAAAAAAAATGATCCCCAAAGAGATTGGTTTAGGGCTATGCAAAAACAAAAATCTAAATATAATACCTAAAATCATTCCAATACTTGAAGACTATCGAAATCAATTTAAACATTTTTATGTTATTTGTAGATCCTTGGAAATAAAGCTTAAGAACAAAGAAACATAGAGATCTTTGGATATTAGCTGTTGACGGGGATTGGTGGACATAGAGATGCTTGTACTGGCTAATGCAGTAACAACGACAACCATTCAGAACAAGAGGAAAGAGTGGCTAATGATGGTGGTGGCAGTGGCAGCAACACTTGTTGGGAAAAGAGAAGAGAAGAAGAAGACAAGGCGTTGGCTGGGTCCTAATGGGTCACATGCTAAGCGAGCAAATTCACAAACTTACACGTCAGTTTGAAAAACAATTGTAATCGAAATATGCACATTAACCGCATAAGAAATAACACTATTAACCGCATAAGAAATAACACTAACAGCGGTTAATAAAAGGACTAACAAAACTCATTTTTAAACTTTAGGGATCAATAATCCTCACTTGAAACTTGAGAGACCAATCACGCTCACAAGGTAAACTTCAAGGACCAATAATATAGTTTCACCTTTTTTATTCAACCTTATTGTTGGACCCGTTAGTTGAATAAATGACCCAATTTCTAGATTGGATTTACCTCTATTCTAGGTTTAACAATGGTTTTAAAAACTGATACAGTCAAAGAATCAGTAAAGGGACTAATTACCGATTTTATGGTCCAACCGGGGTCGAACCGATGGTCGAACCGATGATGTCATAAATAATTTAATTTAAAATATTTAAATAAATTTTATGTGAATTTTTATTTTTCATAAATTATATTAAGAAAATATTTTAAAAAATAAAATATTTTCTTTATTCTTCATTTTTTCCCTAATCAATAATTGTTGAAAAAGTATAATTTGCTATTTAAGTAGGTATATATATATATATTATATAAAAAAAAAAACGACTTAATATAAAATAATAGTTTGATATTTAACTTTCAACTTTTAAATATTTATTAAAAAAAAAAAAACTGAAAACCAAAGTTCAAAAGGTCAAAATGACTAGACAAGTCATTCATTACCTTTCTCACTTTCATAGCATACTTTCATAGCAATTGTTAGACTCACTTACTCACACATGTTCACTCTTCTTTTCTTTTTTGTTTTTTCTTATTATTTTTTATTTCCCTTAAATCTATAACCACACATTACCACCTACCCTCAACCTCAAGGCCTCAAATCAAATTCAAACTCCTTTTTAAATTTTACTCCTCCTCAGTTTTCTTTCCACACTTTTTCGGTAATGCAATAAACTTCATCTCAGCCGCTCCCTCTCAAATCTCAAATCTCAAATCTTTCTCTTTCTCAAGATAAGTTTTTGATGGTCTTTCTTTACATTTTATTCCAGTCAAAACTCAAAGCTCAAAGCACAGACTTCTTATACATATCATCCAATAGAAGTATTTCTTTATTTTATTTTCACTACAAATTTTTCCCAATTTTACTTTAGGGCAAATCTAAGAAGTTTGTTCTATTTTATTCCAACTTTTTTTCTTATTCTTCTTCAGATTCAAGAACCAGTTTAACTGTGCCGATTCTCGGTTTTCCTGCTGAACCGCCCAGTTTTCACCATTTTACGGTTTTTAAGCTATTTTCGATTTTTAATGATAATCGGACCGGATTAGTGTCCGGTTCCTAGTTGAACCAACTGGTCTGGTTCGGTTTTTAACACCATGGGTTTAACAACTATACACGTGGTGTCCAGTCCTTTTTAAGTCAATTACTATAACCCATCTGCCAATAAAAGCCAAAGTTATAAACAAAAATATTTTTAAATGACTTGACAAAATATCAAATATCATTAATACATCCTAATAAATTCACAAGGAAATAAACAAAAACAAAAAGGCCTTTTTTTTTTCTTTTTCTTATTCTTTTTTTCTTTTTCTTTTTTGAGAAAGAGAAACTTAAGACCTAAGACCACATTAACTTCCTTGCCTCATTTAAAAAATTAAAAAAAAAAAAAAAAAAAAAAAAAAAACCATGGTTTCCCTCTCTGTTTCTGTATTATTTTGTTTGACTGATTTCAGATTCCACATGTATGAGGCATCATTTATAATTTGATAGATTCAAGCCAAAACTATAATTTATTATTATTAAAATAAATAAAGAAACTCCTTTTATATTTCTTTAAAAGTTGATATTTATTTATTATTATAAAAATCTCAAATCAAGTGACAAGTAACTTGACCCAACCGACATTATTAAGGGTTATATATATGTGTGTGTGTTTTTTTATTTTAGGACTTAGTATAGATTTATTCGTTTGATTTATTTTAGTATTTTGAGTCATGGACCAAATAGAGGGAAAGGGTAACGATTCAAATAGAGGGAAAGTAGGAGAGACATGGGAGGAAATCGAAGAGAAAGGTAAGAATATGCATGGCTTGGTTGGGTTGGGTTGGATTTATTATAAATATGGATTTCTTGCAATATGCTATCAAGAAAAGTGTATGAGATAATGTAGTCTGTTGGGTTCATGTCCCATGAATGTAAGCTACAAGGTGAAAACTCGTAAGCTCTCGTATTTTCTCTCTTTTCTCTTCTCCCTTCTCCATTATCTTCTTCTACATTCACAAATTTCTACCTACTCAACCAAAATTTGAACTCTTAACAAAAGTTCATTCAGGGAAGATTTTGAAATTTTGGAGTTGGTTTGCTCTTTATATATATATATATATAAAGTTTTTTATTAGTTTTTTGAATTTTGAAAATTCAAAAAATACCAAAATCATGTCTTATTGTGAGACTTTTTTTTTTTTTTTTTTTTTTGAGAAGTTAATAGCAATACTTCTAACCGATTGGACAAATGAGTAAATTGGAGAAAGTCAAAAATTACAATACTAAATTAAGCAAAATTGAGACTACATGACTAAATTGAATTTTGGTTAAAATTAAAAGATGCAATTTGTAATCTAACTAACATAATATTATTATTATTATTATTATTATTATTATTATGAAACTCCTTTCTTATTTCTCAACTATATTTATATATCTAGATATTATCATAAAAATTTCAACCGAAGAAAATTGAACCAACTCATGGACAGTCCTGTATGTAGTATGTACACGAATGGAGAATTTGTTCTTTATGCTACTTTGAACAAAAGTTTGTTTTTTGTTTTTTTGTTTTTTTGTGAATAAAAAGATTATGAAGTGGTAAGTTCTATATATAAAAATATTAGACTTTTAAAAGCTTTATTATTCTATAAAAATGCTATATTATGCATAAATAAATGTAAATAAAGGAAAAAGTTGTTCTCCTTGATAATAGATTGTCACAAGTGAGCCCAATCCCAGTCCAACTGTCCAAGTGCAAAGAATAAGCATCCAGTTCTATCTGCAATATTACGGTCCTGATTGATATTGGCCCATGTACAGTACAAGCAGCCGCATAATGTGATTTACCAGTAACATTATTGTTATCAAAAAAATACTAGTAAAATTATTGCCTCGGCCGTAACTATTTTCAAATTCATTTTGATTTCTTAGTTACACTTATAATATATAATACAGCTAGAGTTTTGTAACTAAACTAATTAATAATTCCTAATTTTTTTTTTTAAAGTAAACAGTAATGTTATTTATTAGAACACACACAAAAATAGTAATATTAATGTTTTAAACCGGGTTTATAATACATTACATAACCAGAGTACAACTACAAAATAGCCTAAACTTTGTAGTTGTAGACTGAGATTATAAACAAAAGATACTAGACACACATAACTAATATGGGATAAACATCCTTTTTTTTTTTTTTTAGTAAACAGTATTACTTATTAGAACATACACAAAAATAGTAATATTAGTATTTTAAACTGAGTTTATAATACATTACATAATCAAAGTACAATTACAAAAAAGTCTAACCTTTGTAATTGTAGACTGAAGTTTATTCCCAAAAGAAATGTTTGTTGTTCAAATAGCGAAATTCCTTGTATTATTATGAGTTATGTAACTCCTTCATAGTATTTTGTTATTATATGTCTCAAAATATTGTTCATTTTGAAAAGTAATAAATAAGTTCTTAACTTTCTTAAATCACCTTTATTGTATTTGAAAAGGTTAATACTTATTTTTCATTTATTTTATTTGAATTAAGGAGAATAATTTTATTTTAATTTTTTGAGAATCAAGAAGAATAATTCTAGAAGTGGATAACTTTTGGTTACCAAAAAACGAAAGAAAGAAAAAAAAAAAAAAAGGAGATTAAATTATATCTTAAGAATTTGAACATATAATCACTGTGCACTCTTGGTGTAGTAGTCACTCCATAATTATAAGTGTTTGTGAAGTATGAAGAATAAGGGCTAGGATTCAAGTCTTCGGAAGAAAATTTCACACACATTTACACTTAGATTAAATTAGAGTAAAATTTATATCATGTATATTAAAAAAAAAAAATGAACGTGTTGTAATTGAGAAGAATGGAATATTTTATGCAAGGAGAGTTATTACAATAAGAACATATCCTATTCCTATGAGACAGTGGTACATGGCGTGATGGAGAAGGAAAAAGAGGGCAATGGTGAAGAAATCATATCATTGCTCTTTACCTTTATTTTGCTTTTTCCTTTTTCCTTATTCCTCAACATCAAATAAAAAGTACAAAAAGTTTTCTATCCACTTGTCTGCTCAATTTCCAACAGAACCCCCATTTCATTACCATGTTGTACCGCTTAAAATGTTATGCCTATCCATCTTTAGTTGTTCATGTTTGACCCAAACAAAATAGAAAACACAGAAACAAAAAAGTTGATCATGTTTTGTCCTCGGTGGTTACGTGCGCGTGTCACCAACTGCTCTTTTTGACCAAGGTTGCTCTCCCAGGTCCCATGCTTTTTACCATATTAGAAAACACTATTATCCAATCAAAAAAAAAAAAAAATGAAAACACTAATATGTGATTATGTTTTGCTAGGATATTAACAACTTTATTACTATTTAGGAAAAAAAAAAAACTTTATTACATAATATTTACAAAATCATACTGTATTTCACTGCATGAAAGTAATTTACACATTTATTTATTAGTTTGTTGGAAGTTATCCATCACTTTATAGTCACAATTTATAAATAATAACTTTAGTATTTTCTAATACCTAATATATCATTACATTTGTCAACCCAATATAAAACGAACCCTAGAAGGTATAAATTTTTTTTTTAGGTCTAGTATTTTATAAGTTATTAAGTAAATTCAAATACATTGTTGTATTGACAAATAAAAACAAAAAGTATTATTATTTTCAAAGAAAAAATTTTAATACAACTATATGTCTAAACTTAATTAGGGAACCTAATATACTACATTCACAAGGTTTTGTACCTAGCCAAGAGTTTTGTAATTCAATTGGTTAGCATTTTCTTATGTCTTCAAACGAGACATTATAGTTCAAATCTATCTACCCCCAATTATAAGATTATCCAAAACAAAAGGTATTGTAATTAACTTCAAATTGATAAATTGCATTTGGCATTGCTTTTTTTGTTAAAATTCAAATGGATGAAATTTTATAGAATGTTTTTATTATTATAATTTGATAATTGAGAGATTTGAATTCTTGACACCTCTGTTAAAAACACAAAAAGCACCAATTGAATGACATGAATTTGGATAAATTATATCAAATGCTAATACAATAATAATCTGAAAAATTTATACCAATTTAACACATTTTCAAGTTGAAGGTCACAACTCAAAATCAAGTTAAAAGAATCTATTTGGTAGGGACATCTGGGTTGAGTCTTATATAGTATAGAACTGAGTTCAAAAAATTTATTAAAAAAAGAAAAAAAAGAAAAGAAAAGTAAAGAACTGAGTTATACACATGATTATGATGAGTTTTAGTTGTAATCCCACTAGACACATTATCATACTTTAATTTTTAAGTGTTGTTATTATCATTCAACCTGGGAATATAATAAAAATAATATCATATAGTTATCATCTCTCCTAGCACTCTCGGGTCATAGCATCTGCATTTAGAAAAAGAAAGAAGAAGAAGAAAAGAAAAAGAAAAAAGAAAAAAAGAAAAAAAAGGAGAGGTTAAAGGTGCAATAATAGTAATGATATGTATTATCAAATTAAAAGCAGAGTGACCCATTAATTAGTGGGATTCTCATTCTCATTCCACCAATTTGCTTCCACATCCTCTGCCATTGGCCTTACCAGAATTTATTTTTTCTTCCTATTGCTTCTTCCACTTTGCTTTTCTTCCTTTCGGCACTCAATGCTTAGTGGGCCCTGGTTGCACTAACCAATGACTCAATTCCCTTGATCTCGACAGTCGACAGTCGGCCATGATAGTCTTCAAAATATTCAACTTCTCCCTCTTCTTCTACTTTGGCATCTTCATTCATGTTGGCTTGCAATATCAATGGCTGCTAAAACAAGTAAGATTTTTTCTTCTTCTTCTTCTTAATTTCTTTGCATTATTCAAAGTCTGTTTCTTTGATTGTTTGAGTCTTGGTTTCATTGTGTTTGGTTTTATGTTATGTTACTACACCCATGTTAGTACAATTCTTTGATATAGGTTCTTGTTCTCTGGGGTCTCTAGTTCTCACAAAATATCTCTTTTCGATCACTGTTGCATTGAAGTTAGAAACTTTTTTTTTTTTGGGTAGTCATGTTCACACCTAGTCTCTACTTTTGTTAAGTTCTTTGTTTATTTTGTCCATATTATATGTGTTTGTGTTTGTGTGCGTATGTGTGTGAGTTTGTTAAGGGAAGGTGGGGTTGGTTTTTAGGTGGTAGAATTTGTAACCAGAATTTGTTACTAAACACAGACTTTGGGAATAGTAGAGACAAGCTTCTTTTTTTTCTTTTCTTTTTTCCTTTTTTTTTTTTTTCCAATTCATTGAAGAAAAATAATGAAAACTTGTTGCATCTAAAAATGTTTTTGCAACTTAATTTGCAACCATGAAAAAAAACAAAGAAAAGTGAGTGAGATAGTTGTATTCTTACATTTTTCCTTCGTTTCCATACTAAATGAAGGGCAAAGGACTATTTGGAAATCTTCTTGTGTTTTGTTATTGATAGGAGATTGATAAATTACTTCTATTCCCAAAAGCTCAAGTTGTTAGGCAACGGTGAATCTATTTTTTTTTTTTTAAATAATTATTTAATACTCTCTTTATGTGTGAGATCAGACTATCCCTTAAGATTGCATGCTTTGATGCTATGATAAATTATCATTTGTCTAAAAATCTTAAGCTGTTAAGAAATGATGAATTTAATAATATAACCATTATTCTAGTAGTGCTACTTAAAAAATAAAAACAAAAACAAAAACAAAAAACCCAAGAGCTTGTAGTTTACAGCCTATGAAATTTCCATTGCTTGTATAGGTAGGCTTTAGTTTCTTTCTGTCATGAATGTCTTTTACCCGAAATTTTTTTATTTATAAGTCATTTTTACCTGCAAATTTTTTTACATGATTACTTTGAATGCATACTTGATTTGTGATAATTTATAACCCACGATTTAGAGGTAATATTCTATATTTCTTTTTTGACTTGCTTTTTTGTTAGGATGGTTCTTATACCCTGTAATGTGGAGCTCTGTAGATGTTGTTAGTTCTACAACTTCTGCATATAAGTCATGTTTTCTAAGTTTTCAAAAAATAAATAAATAAATAAATTTGCCTTTTGTTCTCTCTAACTTATGGGTCGTTGACATTTTGACCCATCAAGTATCAAAAGTTGCAGTTTGGGTCTTCAACTTCAGCGCTGCTGTCAATGTAGCTCTTCTATCAAGATCCTTCCACTTTGAGCTGTTCAATGTCTCAAAATGACATCCTTATTTTTTTTTCTTTTTCCATAATTTTCTTTAAAACGATGTATGTTTAACGACAATGACCCAAAAGTAAAAGGAACCAAAATGTCTTTAAACCTCAAAAAAAAAAAAAAAACCATAATTTTCTTTAAAACGATGTATGTTTAACGACGATGACCCAAAAGTAAAAGGAACCAAAATGTCTTTAAAACTCTTTTTTTTTTTCTTTTTCTTTTTTTTTTTTGTCACTTTTCTTTGTCCAATCTGATCTTACAGTGACAAGTCCGTGGATATCATGAGGGATAATGAAAGTGTCATATGCATTGGAGGGAAGTTTAACATCGAGGGTTATTGAGTGTTTGTCAACACTTTACAAATGTTCAGTCATGAACAGTTTTTACTGCTTATGTTGAATGGCCTATTAAATTATTTCTTTTTCTAGGAACAATAATCTCTTTTCAATGAAGCCTCTAATACATGGCTAGTGGAGCGTTTCACATTTCATTTAAAAAAATAGTATTAGCAGAAAGACGAGTAGGAAGCCCTCTAAATAAATGGCTTGATCAAGATAAGTTTCACATTTAATTGAACAGTATTAGCAGAAAGACAATAGTAACTATCAATTTTTCTTAACTTTGTTTCTTGCCAACCAAATGAGGAAAAGAATTATGGGAAAATCCTTCACTTCATGTTATGGAATTTTCTGAAAGGCCTATTCACTCCTCACTGTTCTGTATTCTGTAATGATAAAGCTTTCTTTTGCATTCTCTGTGTTTTACAATGTATTCCTTGGTTTACATGGACGTTTTATATCCTTTTATATGTATCCTACTTTATTAGCTTTTATTGTGTTAAACAAAGAATGTAGCCATCCCTCTGTTGTGAGTTTGCATCTAAATCTTCTAACAATGTAAATTGTCTCTACCTTTGTTAATTATACTATAACTTGGTATGATCATATTACCAGGTGAATACTCGGAAACCAACGACAGTTGCATGTTTGGATCACTTTTAAGTTGGCGTCCTCTAAGGTTAATCACATGCTGGCTAATATTTCTTATGTTGTTAAAACTCAGTAATTCAGCTGGGAAACCTGATGTAGAAGGTATGTGAGGTTCAACCTTTGTATCTATTCATCCAAAGGGACCAAAACTTATGTCCTGTCTATAACTTAGTTTTGTACTATATTAATGAGAATATTTTGAGCAAATCAGTCTTCAATGCATTAATATGGATCAGATTATGTTACATGGATAACTCCAAATTTTAATTTTTTTGAAAACCTCTTTCACTGATGGTGCCACATTTAGTGCTTAACTTCCTTCTTTAAGAATTTCACTAAGTGTGTGGTTGACTTATTGCTTGTTTGTTTCTGTTAAACCATATTTTGTGTCACAGGAGTCTAGTTCCACAAATAGTTGTTTAATCTGTGCAAATCAGTCCACTAACTGGCAAATCTGTTCTTTCTTTTCTTTCCTTTTCTTCTCTCTCTTCCTTTCCCTCTCTCTCTCTCTCTCTCTCTCTCTCTCTGCTTAAATATCTCCTTCAGAGTGTGGGGGTTTGGTGACAATTCTTACCTGTTTATCAGTAGAAATAAAGGTGAACGCACAATGAGCAGTAAAGAAGAGCCTTGCCTTCAGAAAGCTTGTGTGGGTCTTGTGGAATAATAAGAAAGAATAGCCACAATTCTAATCATTAGGAAGATTTTTTAATCCGAAAGTTAGAAAACTGAGATATTCTATCCATAAAAATATTCTTATGTAACGGTGATCAGATCTTATTGAACTAACAAATGTGTATATTCCAGGAAAATGTTAAGAGAGACAGATTTTCTTTGTAATGCTGCCCAAGCCTCACTGACACACACTCATGACAGACATTTAACATCATGAGTGAAGAGAAATAGAATCTGATGTAAACATGATAAATAAATTGTCCAATTTCTAATAGATCTCTAATAGGCTTATAATTCAGTTAATCAACCAAAAATAAGGAAAAGAAACAATTTCTGAGAGGGTCACACTACTTCTGCTTCTCATTCATTCTTTTTTTTTTTTTTCTTTTTTTCTTTTTCAAAAAAAAAAAAAAAAAAAATTTTTTTTTTTTTTTTTTTTTAACTCTATTATATGGATTGGATTGTTTTGCCCAGCCAATGTTGGCTGTCTTTAATGTTGCATCATATTTTTAATAATTGGATTCTCCACTTTTGCCAATATTCAGGTGAAGCTTTGGTTCAATTTATAAAGGCTCTCAATCATTCCAATACTCCATTTATAGAATGGAGTGATCATTTTGTGAGCCCATGCTATAGTTGGACAGACGTCACTTGTAGGAATGGAAATGTCGTATCTGTGTGAGTTCCTCAACTTAGAAGAAACGTGTTAATTTGTAGGAAATACAGCAAATGTTTATGATTAGTGACATAGTCCACAAGTATTCCAAGTTTAATTTTATTGCATTGCTTTCATCAGGGAATCTGTTTATCTTTTGCAGTACATTTAGTTTGTCAATGTACTGATTTTCAGGAGACTGGCTTCAAAGGGATTTTCTGGAACGCTTTCACCTTCAATTACCAAACTGAAATTCTTGGTTAGCTTGTAAGTTATCATCTTGTTGCATAACATTGCACTTTTTTCATGACTGGGCAAAGTTGTAGCAGCATTCATCTGATAAGCTACAGTATGCTCCTTTTAGCATGTGTAGAATCTGTTTGATTTATGATCATGATGATGTAGATCTACATATAAATCTTGCTGAATATTGATAAATTTTATCTTGATGAGTGTATTCACTATGATTGATATGCATTTTTATAGTTCAAGAAATATAGTGCTGATAAAATAAAGAATTGCTTCCCCACTCCCCCTACAAATCAGGGAAGCATGGGTCTTTTGAAAATCAAATCTAGAAATTACTGATAAAAATGCACTAAAATACATGTACATCAGCACCCAAGGGTGTGTTTTGGCTCATGGACTGTTAGAATGGTTTGAAAAATAACTAAAAGATGCCTCTAAAAAGGTCTTTATAGCATGTGCACGCACTTGCACATAAACATATATTTTTTAATTAATTTGGGACAAATGTTCCTTCCAATCCAAACTGTAATGATCTGAATCCATTTCACATATGGTACAACACACGTGTGAGGAGAATTTCATCTGTGTATTTGACAACTGTTTGATGACTGATGAATGAGATATTCAAGGGATGAAAGATTTGTTACCTTTTACTATTCACCAGTAAAAAAACACAAATGAGATAAAAGGGAAAATAAGTTCTGCACTTATAATATTACTGTTTGCTTTCTTTTTTCCATATTGGGAATGTTTTCAATCTTTCTTGTGTTATAAGGAGTTTCTTAATCAAATTTTGTATTGATATATTAATGGATGTGTTTTATCCATGATGATTATTTGTCATCATGCTGATACACTTTGTGCAGGGAATTACAGGACAATAATCTCTCTGGTGTGCTACCTGATTACTTCGCACAAATGACGGAACTTAAAAATCTAAATCTTTCAAATAATAATTTGAATGGCTCTATTCCTGTCACCTGGGGCCAGCTTTCAAGTCTGAAGCATTTGTAAGATTACATTTTCTGTTTCTTGAATGGTCATATTTTCATATTGCTCTCAGATACATGATTTAACTTATGATTTCTTCAAAAAAATCCTCATGGGTTTATTGATTTTATCTTCAATAAAATAATTTAAAGCACAAATTTGTAGACAAGTATATCCCACATATATAACTAATCTGTTATACATTGCCAAAAATAGAATATGAGATAGAGCTGATACCATCTGTGATTCAGGGTATTGAGGGGAAACCATTTATCTGGACCCATTCCTGATTCAATTGCAAATATTACTGGGCTGACAGAACTGTAAGGAATATGTATTTTAAGACTTCTATGGTTTTTAGTATTTACTACTTAATTTAAGTCTATTTTCCTGTCTTAAGCTTTGTGCTGTATGCGAAAGTTCATGTTGCTGATAGTTTTTTGTTTTTGTTTTGCTATTTGACAGGGACCTTTCATCTAATGATTTATCTGGGAGAATCCCTGCGCAACTCTTTTCAATTCTGTCATTTAAGTAATTCCATAATACAAATTATAACTCTTTCAGATTTCAATAACTTTTTATAATGCAACACTATCTTAGTTCGCCCCACCCCCCCCCCTCCCCCCAAAAAAAAAAAAACCCCACCCACCCAAAAAAGAAGGAAATGAATATGAATTGCATAATTTTTTACCAAAAAAGTAAAAAACATCGTAATGTTTCTTGATGAAAGTTTGATTTTGGCATCTTAAAACTCCAATCAGTGGAACATTTTTATCATATTGCTGTTGAATCTTTTGTGCATGGTGCTTGTTAGAAGAGACTGATTAGGTAAACAGGCACCAGACTTATGCAGCTGAAAATTTGGCCTTTCAGTAATTACATCACTAATGCCACTTTGTTCTAGCTGAGTTTCTTGATACAATTACAGAATCAAGATATGAGTTCAGTCTGTTGGAATAATCAGCATTTACAGAGATGCCAGCTAGTCAGTGGTAAAGTTTAGGTCTGCATGGACAGCCTTACAGCTGTTTGAAAAGGCACATTTTGGAAAATTTTGGACCAAAAGGAATTTCTTGTTCCTGATGATTTTCTATATCAAGTCCTAGCTAACCAACCCTACCTTTTCTGCATCAAATCCTAACATGCAACAAAAACAACAACAAAGCTTGACTCTCAAAACTTTGCAGTAATTAGATCCTCAACAAAGTCATTGGGTCAGCCACATGTTCTTTTCTACCATTTTATCCAATCCAAGATTATGTTCTGTCACCTCCCTGCATGCAACCAAGGAGAAAAAATGTAATAACTGTAGCTATAAATGTAGTTCGAGGCTATAGGCAGTAAGATTTGAAGAATGTATTTCTCCAGCTCCCAACAAGTTGGGGGTATATTATGCAACTATATTCTCAAAATTGTTTTAATTGATTTTTCTCCATCAACCTTGAGTCTCATTTTAAAAGAATCAGGACCACAATTCTATTCCAAATGTTTGAGTTTTATGATTACATCAGATAAAGGATGTATGTCTTTCTCATACATCACGTTTATACATGGCTTGTTATGAACACCATTGTTCCTTCAGTTTTACAGGAACACATCTTACTTGTGACCCTAGCTTGAAGCAACCTTGTGTTTCTAGCTCTTCTCTTCCAGGTTTGTTCATATTGTTTCAGAATGTCATCCTGCCCAAATTATCTAGGTGATACTTACATTTAAGATATTTTTGCAGTTTCAACCAGAAAGAAAACACTTGGAGTGGTGATAACTTCTGCCAGTTGTGGTGCATTCCTGCTTTTGGCACTTGGGGCTATGTTTTCATACCGATACCATTATGTGCGCAAACTCAAACATGAAGTGTTTGTTGATGTTTCCGGTAATTTTTCCTTTGGCATTTTTATCTTCAAGTGTCACTTTTTGTAACAATGATATATCAAAATATTTCAACTTAATCTATTTAATTTTTACTACTATCTACCTCTAATAGTATAGGAAGATAAGAAGTGATTCCCAAATAAGCTCAGTAAATCACTGATAAATGCATTAGTTTCCTAAGATAATATATTGTTGCATTTTTCTATAAACTGTATTTAAATAATGGTAACTCTATTTGAGTGAGTGTATATTGGATACTTCCAAACAACTATAGAATTATTGGATACTCTGTTAAAGTAAGATATAATGTTTTGTCATTTTAGGTGAAGATGATCGGAAAATTCTCTTTGGCCAACTGAGAAGATTTTCTTTGCGTGAACTCCAATTTGCAACTGAGAATTTTAGTGAAAACAACATAATTGGACAGGGAGGTTTTGGAAAGGTTTACAAAGGTTTCCTCTCAGACAGCACAAAGGTTGCTGTGAAACGCCTTACAGATTATAACAGTCCTGGTGGAGAGGCTGCGTTCCAAAGAGAAGTTCAACTTATAAGCGTTGCAGTTCACAGGAATTTATTGAAGTTGATAGGGTTTTGTACAACCTCATCCGAGAGGATTCTTGTTTATCCATTCATGCAAAATCTTAGTGTTGCATACCACTTAAGAGGTATATCCTTTATTTATCAATCTGTGGTACTCCATTCTATTCTGATATTCTCTTTACAATTTTAAGTTAGATTAACCTGGAAGAGAAGTATGTTCTTGTCATAATTGGGTCACACTGGCCATTGTTGAGTCATGGTAAAAATATTAAATTTTAATTAATTAATAAAAAAGCTTTAAGAAGTAAAATAATTTATAATTTTTTGGTATTTTGTTTTGGAAAAATCAGATAGATAAAGGTCCAATGAAATGTTTACATAATTATGGAGTGGTATAATCTTAACCTTCCAGGGGTTGCTCAGTTTCATGGAATCTCACCTAGTTCAGCCCACGTTTGCTGGGCTTTTACTGTTAGCAGTAAAACCATCTAACTGGATTGAATTGAAACACGTTGTTCACCAGTTTGATTGGGTAATGCTACAAAAAGTTAAATAGATTTGTAATTTTTAGTATATGAAAAACTCTAGATGGTTATTTAAAACCCACCTGACTTGAATGGCTCATAAAAGCCCACAGAGTTTTGACTGAATTATATGTTTAAACAATCCAATTATAGACTCGGATCAGTTTAGGCACTGGGGTCACCAATTCACTGGCCAAACTGGATTTAATAACTATGATCTAGTGGTACATATATATTTTGGAACTTTTTGCCTAGCTGGGCCAGCATTGTGTAATGACCTTTGCTTCCACATGCAAATCCTTTAGTAATGGTACTTTGGAATTTGGTTCCACTAGAATGGGTATGTACCTTTAAATATTGAAAAAATTAAAAATGGGATGGAAAAACTATCATTCATTCAAACATTTTAGGAATATTATAGTTCATCACTCCTAATGATTATGAAGAAAATCTTCATCCAACTATTCTGCCTGCTCTAAGGATATTCTCCCATTATTCCTGTATAAGATTAATTGACCTTTATTCTTTGGATGGGTATGTGTTTTTTGAACATTACCTCTCTTCTGAAGATTTTCAGATAAGGTATTATAGTATCTGTTGTTTGGATCACGAGCCATTTCAAAGAATTCAACATTAAATGCTGTGAGTATGTTGAGACTTTAGAATCCAGGTTTAATTATAAGCTCTAACTAAGGCCAGAATAGATCCGGGGCAGAAATTGATAAACTTTTTTCAGATGGGCATATCTTTTTTTTATTGATGGGTGGGTTCATATAAAGTATTCCTAAATGTACTCAATTATTATTAGTTCTCCATGCCAATATTTTGGTTTTGTCCATTAATGAGGTTTTGTATTGTTTCTTTGTTTGCTAAGTTTTGTTTCAAAAAGCAATTTGTAACCCTCTCGTGGTTTCTTAGACTCCTTTTTGTATGTTACAAAATGATTGTTTATTACAGAAAACTTGAAGCAATTTTACATATAACCCCATATTTCAAAATTAATACTTCCTTTAGTACTTCTAAGCATAAGTCAATAGGTATTGGGATACTAATTCCATAAATTGAAGCCTAAATTCATTTAGATTACATGCCTAGTTAGTGTGTGGATGACATGTGGGCATGGCATAATATTAAGCGAATGAACATATATGATTTAGATTACAAAGAGTTACACTAGATCTAACTTAAACCAATTCATATTAATTATATGTATGTATTTATAAGTATGGAATTTTGTAGTCTCTTCAGGATCTCATCTCAACATTCTGGTGTGACTTGATGATGGACAATTCTTGGGAAATTACATTGTTTTCTTTAGAAATGGTTCTGTCCACTGGTGAAAAATTATTACATAATGGAGTAACCTGTTGTCTCTTATTTTTGGATAATTAGATTATGAATAGGTGCTCATACTTTTGGTTTCCGACCTTTTTCCCTTCCATATAGATTTAAAACCTGGAGAAAAAGGCTTGGACTGGCCGACAAGGAAACGTGTGGCTTTTGGTGCAGCCCATGGCTTGGAATATCTACATGAGCATTGCAATCCTAAGATTATACATCGTGATCTAAAGGCCGCCAATATCCTATTAGATGATGATTTTGAACCTGTTCTTGGGGATTTTGGGCTGGCAAAGCTGGTTGATACAAAATTGACTCATGTTACCACTCAAGTGCGTGGCACCATGGGTCACATTGCCCCAGAATATTTGTCTACCGGAAAATCATCAGAAAAGACAGATGTGTTTGGATATGGTATAACACTTCTTGAACTTGTAACCGGTCAGCGTGCAATAGATTTTTGTCGGCTTGATGAGGAAGAGGATGTTCTTCTGCTTGATCATGTAAGATTTTAAATCTTTGCCACTTCCTGAACTATATATGGACTTAGCTATTCTTAATGCTGTTTATATGGTACTAAGCATACCTACCTCTACCCTGAAGGCTTTTCTATTCCTTTTTTCTACACCCTATTTCCTTTTTAAGTTATAGTGGTATATATTGATTTATTTTCTAAACTATGATTATTTTTTTAGCCCTAATGAATTATGTACTTTGTTCATCTTTCATGAGTCTTATAAAAATGATACATAAAGCATAAACTCTTATTGAAACTGTTCTCCTGTCGAAGATGTGTGTGTCTTTGGTCCCTGCTTGCCAGTTACCAGTCTTCAAAAGACTTTGTGATCCTGCACTAAAATGAGCACCTTGTGTGCTGTGAACTCCCATCTACTTCTAGATCCATGAGTGCAGTGTCGCATGAAAGACCTTTTTTACAAGTGAGAAGGAATTGTGTTTTCAACTGTATGTAGCTTTTCACCTTCGAAATTATTTGATCATGTTAAGGAACCCCACATCAGTTGGGTGTCTACTTGGTTATGGGTATATATGTATCGTTAGGCCTCTCCACCTACTAGCTTAAGCTTTTAGGTTGGGCGCTCTTAACAGATTACCCATTTATGTTCTACAGGAACAAGTCATCCACAAAATGTGCCCAATTTCAGTGATTTTCAAACAAGTTAACTGTTGTTACCTACTTTTTTTACTGATCCAAACTGGACATATCACATGCATTCACCTTCATATCTTCCTTGAGCTGCACTAGCTATAGGCTCCATTTGTTATTATGAGAAAAACAGAATGAATTGGATTCTTGCAACACCTAGTGCTGTCACCCAGGAATTTGATGATTTTTTATCCACTATATATGTATATATTGCAACATCATTGGCTCAAGCTTTTGAATATCATGCCTATTTTGACGCTTGCCCATGACCATATTTGTCTTTCGTCCTTTTCTCCTCTGAGTGCATCTAATGTAATGTGTTAAATGATAATTCACAGATCAGGAAGTTACAGAGAGAACATAGGCTGGATGACATTGTGGACAATAACTTGAAGACTTATGTGCCAAGAGAAGTTGAGACTATTGTTCAGGTAGCATTACTCTGCACTCATAGCTCACCCGAGGACCGACCAACAATGGCACAAGTCTTGAAAATGATGCAGGGAGATGGTCTGGCAGAGAGATGGGCTGAGTGGGAGCAGCTTGAAGAAGTTAGGAATCAGGAGTACGCCCTCATGCCTCACAACTTTACTTGGGCTGGTGAGTCGACGCACGATCCAGAAGCTATACAGTTATCCAAGGCAAGATAAGGCTTTTGGGAACCAAAAATCAATTTTGAAATGAACCTTTTGAATCATATGGTTGTATATTCCAGGAGAAAAAATAAAAATAAATAAAAAAACAAAAACAAAAAACAAAAACAAAAAAAACAAAAAGGAAACAATATATGGGCAAGTCCAGATTAGCTCTCTCTCTAATCATGGCCATGTATCGATTACACCCAGACATGTGCTTTGTTGTAAAATTAGCTTGTGTTGGCATGTATTTGCCTTTGTTACATTCACAATTAATATATTGTGTTGTATGTATTTAATTTAAGGATCATCATCTTCAGGGAGTCCCATCTTACTCATCATCAACATCATTTTTTTATTGATGATACAAATTTTGTCATTGATTTTCCTTTTTTAGAATTAAATTTGTAAAAAAAAAAAAAAAATTCTATTTTTTTTCCCTTCTTTTTTAGATTCTGGAATCAATTTTTAATTAAATAAAAAAAAACTTAAATTATTTTATTAAACTTGCAGATAACCTCTGATTCAATGGAAATGAGGCAATAAAATTATTTATAAAAAAAAAAAGGTCATACCTTCCGTTCTACCAGACTTGAAACCACAACTTGTTACTTTTAGTGTAAGGCATTTATTATTATACCAAGGCTTGACCTTGAAACTATTTTTGTAGGATAATTTTTCTTAATAGGTATTAGAAACCATGAATAAAAAAGGAAAACCTAATTAGTTCAAAGAAACTATTTTTTCTTTTTTTTGAGATAATTACAACATGTTGTTAATCTCATGGTTCGAACCCTTTACCCCTTAGACTCCCAATTACTTTTGTGTATGAGGATGTGCTAATTCAACTACAAGGCCTTTGGCAATTCAAAGAAACTAATTGACTAATCACTAATAAATACCAGAGAGATAGAAATTTGAGTATTATAATTGCAAACCACTTAGTTTTACTTGAATTCATAGACTGATTTTTTTAAACTCTTGGATAACTCTCATTCTAAAAATAAGAACATTAGTCAAAGAAAGAGTGTTTTTTTTTTTTTAATATATGCAAAGCATGGGTTAAAAACTAGTTATTTTGAATGAGTGAAAAAAGTTTATATAGTCAAAAATTAAAAAAGAGGGTTAAACAAAAAATGGGCCAGTGAGGGCTATGAAAATAGGCAATTTATCGATGGCCCAAGTACTACACGATCTGTTTTGAGCAATTTAGTTCTAGAAGGTAGTTGTAGATTCCAAAGGTGAAATTTTGAGCTGTTTGTGGCTTTCTGAGCTACATGATCTAACATACGCATCAACCCCATTTATAAAAATTTTGATTTGGAGTGTTTGTTGTTTGAGTTGGAACTGAATTGCGCATTTGCGGCAGCTTGTGTATTATGTCTATATGATGTTAAACATTAAATGTTTGCTAAGATACTATTTATTAAAATCTAGTCCCTTAAGTTATTATTTATCTATAGCTACCTATAATATGGGGTTCTTTCTATTTGTTTTGGATGTCACGATGATACTTGCTTACAGTGTATGCTCTGTTGCGCACACATTTACTTGCGAAAATTGTACTGAAAACATGATTTGAAGTCACGATTTTTATAATGTGTGAAACAAGGTGTGTGTAAGCATTTCTCAAATATTGTTCATGTAAAATTCCTATAACTTTGATTAACAATAAAGGTAATATATACAAAGTTGAATCTATAATAAAAATAATAATAATAATAATAAAAAGTGATTATTTGACTCTAAAAATTAAAAAAAAAAATAAAAAAAAGTTTGGAAGATAATTCAAAATATATGTAAACTTGCAATTTAAGCTTTGGTCACTCCTTCTTAGGAAGAGGTATATCATCCATCCGATGCATGAGTCCTTCCTTTCACATGGAGGTAGACCCCACTCATGCATAGGATGCATGGTATATTTTTTCCCCTTCCTAGAACCATCCCTTCCTTTTGATCACTTCCATTCGCTTTTAGTTTAATTCCCCCTCCCCCCTTTTTTTTTAAAAAAATTAAGATAAATACTATCTGGCTCAAAAGTCGAAACATATTTTAGGGTCTCTAGACCCAAAGGCTCCATCAAGATCCACCCTATGAGCAAAGTTTTGAAACTCGGACCGTTCATTGAACCATAAAAAGAAGTTGTTCAAGGTTCAAGGTTTTTAAGGTCAAACTGAGGTTGAATCAGGGTCGAATAATGATGACATCATAATTAATTTAATAATTATTTTAAATATATATAAAAATATTAAATTAATAAAAATTGAAAAATTAACTAAAATAGTCAAATTAAAATAAAAATGGTCGAATAATGATGACATCATAATTAATTTAATAATTATTTTAAATATATATAAAAATATTAAATTAATAAAAATTGAAAAATTAACTAAAATAGTCAAATTAAAATAAAAATCCAAATTTTAAATATATTTTTCATATCATAATTTTTACAAAATAAATAATAAAAATATCTCAATGCGAAAGTGGAGGCTTAGGAAACTTTAAAAAGAAATTCAAAACAAAGAAAGAGAAACCACTTTCGCATTGAGAGGTTCTTTGAGTTAAAAGAACCGCAATAAGTAAAAGTTCACGATTAACCAGGTCAAACTGTATAGTCCGGTCCGGATTTGAAAACCTTGCCTATGGGCACTCTTTAGAGCACCACGAGAAAAAATGTTCAAGTAGTAACCTAACCAACTAAAAAAAAAACACCCCATTCACCCCAACAAGCGAGAAAGACTACTTTCTACATCAACGTGATGAAAATAGAATGAAAAATTTCCTCCTAAGTCTTAACACACCAAATCGTTTAGCTAAGTATTTTTACATGTATGCTAAATTCTCACACACACATATATATACACACACGCGCGCGCACACTTTTGATGCCTAGTAGAACATTTCTTTTTATCATGTGATTCTAGTGAGTTTTCATGAGGTGTGAAAATTGATTGGCTTATGGTTCAACCCGAATCCAACATATAGTATAACCTTTTTAATGAAGTATGACCCATTGACTAAAATCCATGAGATAGCCATCATAAGCATACTAATTTAGAAGTTAATATAGTAATCACTATCAGCTCAAATTCTTTGATTGCAGTTGTTGGCTCTCTGATCAACATCGTGACCTATATAATCTGTACAGGGATTGACTTAACATCAAGAAAGAAAAATAGTAAGTTGAACTATGGGTTGTCGCTAATAGTAGAAATGAGCTGCATATTTGAACAAATTTGAAGGTAAGAACCAAGCTTTGGAAGATAGATTAGCAATATGAACTTGAATTCTTAATAAAAATAAAGAAAAACGAGGCACAACAAACTTCACCAAGAATCTTATGAAATTAAGAAGGAAAAAGAACAAGGAAAGGATGTACATTCTGAAGTGTCATAATTTCTATATCAATAGAAAATTTCGTAGGTTCTGGCAGTACCAATCCTGGTTCATCTTGCAAGACCAAAAACCACCCCAAACTGCCTTTAGACCTAACTGAATCAAAAACATCATCTCACTAGGCTAGCCAGTCACAATTCACAATTGCTTAGTTCCCATCTCAAACAAAGAGAAGAATTTGCAAAAGCTTCTCCAATGTTATGCCAGCTGCAGCTATTTGAACAGTGCATCCATTTGCCACAGTGGTAGGGGTTACTTGAATTCATTCTGGGCTACGGTCAGCTTGAATTGCAGATTGTATAACAATGGGCTCATTTCATGTTTATGTATATGCCAAGAACTATAGCTCAGATGGCAGTTCCTCCTTCTATAGTTATGGGATGGAGGGTGAGGTCATGAATCAAAACTCATTGGGTGTAATGTATTACTTACCCAAAACAATTACCCAATAGAGACCTAGGTCACAAATTACTAGCAAACCAACTAGAGCTAAAGATCAACAACTAATTAGCTGGGAATCAGTAACCTTGAAGACACGCTTCCAAGGTAAAAGGAAAGACGATGTTTTTCCAAACTCAGAAGTTGAAACATAAATGAGCTTCTGAAACGCTTGCACTGGAGATGCGCTGATAATGGTCAAGCTCCATATATGTCTTCAATTTAAGTCCTTGAGATTAATATAACAGCATCTTCTTCTTCTTCATTTTTTCTTCTTCATTTTTTTTTTTTTTTTTTTTTGAGAAAGAATATAACAGCATCTTGATCTCCATTTTCAAGCCTTTGACTAAAGATTCACCTACCAATCTGTAAGCCACAAACATTTAATCATTATGATTTGAAATTTATTTCACAATAAACTTAAGCATTCTCAAACTTTTTGCATAAATTGAGAGAATAAACATAAAAAAAGAAGTCCATATGCACAGCAGCTGCATCTGGGTCATTCATGCCCGAAGCCTTTTTAAAGCTAATTATTGTGTCAAAACCTCATCACCTTTGAATTCTTCACTTTACAAATTGATAGAAAAAATTAACAAGAAATTCAAACATAAATAATTCAAAGGTGAAAAATGTTGGGAATTTAACCAAAATTCCAACCTGTGAGAAACAATAAAAATAGAGAAAACACACGCCAAAAAAAAATAATCACACGCACAAGACAGTATTTACGTGGTTCGGCAATTTGCCTACGTCCACGGAGTTGCAGGGATTTCACTATTATCAGGGAAAAAATACAAAGTGCGGCTACAGTGTTTTTTCTCTCTTTTTATTGTTTCTCACAGGTTGGAATTTTGGTTAAATTCCCAACAACTGGTATCAGAGCCTAGGGTTTGGTTTGAGTGAGAGCAATGGCAGAGGAAGCAGGAAAGGCGTCTGGAATAGAAAAGTTTGATGGCACAGACTTCGCGTATTGGAGGATGCAGATTGAAGATTATCTCTATGGAAGGAAATTGCATCTGCCTCTTTTGGGGACAAAACCTGAGGCGATGAAGGCTGATGAATGGGCTCTTCTTGACAGACAGGTACTAGGAGTTATCAGGTTAACTCTGTCTAGGTCTGTTGCACATAATGTTGTAAAGGAGAAGACCACAGCAGATTTGATGAAGGCTTTGTCTGGTATGTATGAAAAGCCTTGCACGCACATCCATGGGAACTCCGCACGTCCATGTCCATGGAATCTCGCATCACACCATTATTTAGCACACATTAGCAATATTCCTTTGTTGGGCTTTTTCTTTTCTCCAGGATTTTTGTGTGTGGGCCATTAAGGCTTTTTCTGTCCCCGCTGGGTAGGGACCATGAACACCTCACCACCTTCGCCGCACACCACCATGGGTCTTGATACCACTTGACGGGGAGATAAACACCTTGGGGAGCTTCCTTGAGTAATTAATAAACATATAGAGACACATTTAAACCCAAAAGGCCTAAGCCCTATGGGTATGTGCTCAATTATGTTATATTAACCACTTATTCTCTTCTATCTTTCTTCACCCCTTTTCTGGACAGTACTTTCAATCAATCCATCTAAGTTGACAAACTCAGACTTCTTTTGATCTATCTCTGCAATATTTGATACTACAGTTGACCTGTCCTTGTACATAACTTGTTCATTAAATATCACATTCTCTACTTCTGATGATTTTCCTGTTTTGTTCATCCCAAAACCTTATAGCCAAATTTCTCATCACCATAGCCAATGAAAAAACATATTTTAGACTTAGCATCAAGTTTACTACGAGCATCAGAATCAATGTGAACATAAGAAACACAACCAAAAACTTTTAAATGGGAAAATTTAACCTCTTTACCGCTCCAAACCTCCTCGGGAAGTTTGAACTCCATGGGAACTGATGGCCCTCGGTTTATCAGGTAAGCTGCAGTGCTAACAGCATCAGCCCAGAAAGTTTTTGGTAGTCCAGCATGCAACCTCATACTCCAGCACGCTCATTAAGAGTTCTGTTCATGCGCTCAGCCACATCATTCTGCTGTGGTGTCCCAGGAATGGTCTTTTTCCATCCTAATTCCCTGTGTAGCACAATACTCACTGAACCCTTCATCTATGTACTCTCCTCCATTATCAGACCTCAAACATTTTAGTTTTAAACCTGTTTCTATCTCAACCATGGCCTTCCACTTCTTAAAAGTTTCAAATACATCAGATTTATTTTTCAGAAAATAAACCCATACCTTTCTGCTTGAATCATCAATGAAAGTGATGTAGTACCTTGAACCTCCAAGGGATGCAACTGGAGAAGGCCCCCACAAATCAGTGTGTACTAACTCCAATTTTTCTGCCTTCCGTGTCCTGCCAGTTTTCAAAAAACTCACCTTTTTCTGCTTTCCTAAGATGCAGCTTTCACACATGTCAAAATCAATGGACTTCAATTCTGGTAGTTTTCCTTTTGACAGCAGCATCTTCATCCCTTTCTCACTCATGTGACCAAGCCTGCGGTGCCATAGGCTTGTATCAGTACTTGCATCAGCAACTGCAATTGTGTCTCTTGGACTTGAGGTCATATAGAGAGTGCCAGTCTTCTTTCCACGAGCCAATACTCTAGCTCCCTTTGTAACCTTCCAAGTACCACCAATAAATAGTATTGCATGCCCATCATCATCAAGTTGTCCAACAGAAATCAGATTCCTCCTCAGGTCAGGAATATGTCGAACCTTCTCCAGTAACCAAACAGACCCATTGGGTAACAATATTCGGACATCTCCCATACCCACAACATCCAGGGCTGAACCATCAGCCAAATACACCTTACCAAAATCACCTACAACATAATTCTGTATGATTTCTCGGTGTGGAGTGNCTCCTCCATTATCAGACCTCAAACATTTAGGTTTTAAACCTGTTTCTATCTCAACCATGGCCTTCCACTTCTTAAAAGTTTCAAATACATCAGATTTATTTTTCAGAAAATAAACCCATACCTTTCTGCTTGAATCATCAATGAAAGTGATGTAGTACCTTGAACCTCCAAGGGATGCAACTGGAGAAGGCCCCCACAAATCAGTGTGTACTAACTCCAATTTTTCTGCCTTCCGTGTCCTGCCAGTTTTCAAAAAACTCACCTTTTTCTGCTTTCCTAAGATGCAGCTTTCACACATGTCAAAATCAATGGACTTCAATTCTGGTAGTTTTCCTTTTGACAGCAGCATCTTCATCCCTTTCTCACTCATGTGACCAAGCCTGCGGTGCCATAGGCTTGTATCAGTACTTGCATCAGCAACTGCAATTGTGTCTCTTGGACTTGAGGTCATATAGAGAGTGCCAGTCTTCTTTCCACGAGCCAATACTCTAGCTCCCTTTGTAACCTTCCAAGTACCACCAATAAATAGTATTGCATGCCCATCATCATCAAGTTGTCCAACAGAAATCAGATTCCTCCTCAGGTCAGGAATATGTCGAACCTTCTCCAGTAACCAAACAGACCCATTGGGTAACAATATTCGGACATCTCCCATACCCACAACATCCAGGGCTGAACCATCAGCCAAATACACCTTACCAAAATCACCTACAACATAATTCTGTATGATTTCTCGGGTGGAGTGGTATGAAACGAAGCTCCTGAATCCAAAACCCAATCATCAAGTGGACTGTCTACTGCAAGAAGTAATGCATCCTGTACCTCTTCTATTACAGCATTAGCAGAATCATCTTCATTCTTCTTCTTAGGACTTTTGCATTGGTTCCTAAAGTGACCTATTTTCCCACAATTCCAGCATTGTACTTGTTGGCCTGATCTAGACTTACTTCTGTTTCGATTAGAATTTCTGAATTTTGATCTGCCTCGATTTGAATTTCTGTTATTACCTCTGCCTCTTGTCTCAAGGTTTAGGGCAGAACCAGATCCTGAGGTTTCACCTGCATCTCTTCTGCGAATCTCCTCAGCCAGAATTAAATCTCGAATATCATTGTACTTGAGCTTTTCCTTTCCTGTAGAATTACTTACTGCCATCCTCATTGCCTCCCAACTGTTTCGCAAAGAAGCCAATACGATCAGAGCACGAATCTCATCATCAAAATCAATTTCTACAGACGACAATTGATTTGTGATAGTATTAAATTCGTTCAGATGTTGTGCTACTGATGCATTCTCTGCCATCTTCAAATTGAACAGTTTCTTCATCAGATGCACCTTGTTGTTTGTTGACGATTGACACGTGGTTCCCATGGATGGCGTACGAGAGACTCATGGATGACGCATTGATGAAGTGAAAAGCCCATTAGTCAAGGGGGAGTGAGTAGGACTTGTTCAAAGCTCACAGAGAGGCAGAGACTCATGTGGTGCTAAATAATGGTATGGTGCGAGGTTCCCATGGACATGAACGTGCGGGGTTCCCATGGATGTGCGTGCAGGGTTGACACGTGGTTCCCATGGATGACGTACGAGAGACCCATGGATGACGCGCTGATGAAGTGAAAAAGTCCATTAAGCAAGGGGGAGCGAGTAGGACTTATTCATGGCCCACAGAGTAGTCTTGAAGCCCACAGAGTGGCAGAGACTCACACGTGAGGGGGAGATTGTTGGGTTACACGTGTGAGTAAAGTCCCACATTGAATAAAGATAAGAAGAATAAGTAGTTAATATAACATAATTGAGCACATACCTATAGGGCTTAGGCCTTTTGGGTTTAAGTGTGCCTCTATATGTTATATTAATTACTCAAGGAAGCTCCCCAAGGTGTTTATCTCCCCGTCAAAAAAAGTATTGTAAAAAAAGAAGCAGCAGTAATAAAACAAGCAGCTGATGACTTTCTGAGCTGGCTTATATGAATACTTCTAGTAAGTGAATGATAGTTTTAGATGTAAGGAACAACAAACGCTTTTTTTTTTTTTTCTTTTTTTGAGAAACAGAACATTTTATTACATTTAAATTGCAGATGTCAAAAGCCACTACTAGTCTGGAAATCGTGCTTCAAACAGTGAAACAAGCTGTACCCGGTTGCAATACATCAGGTATTGGAAGAATTCCAGATGCGTTAATAAGAAGGTTCAAAGAAACAAACCTTTCTCTAATAGACTTTACAGATTCCTGAATTGTGACATAATATCAGGGTAAATAACAAATACTAAATTTGTTGCTGATAAGTGGGAATTCTATAATCTCAACTACTAATGTACCATATCATTGACATGATCCAAAAAAAAATAGGAATAAAAAAATTGCAAATCTCACAACAACCTTTCTCTCTTCTCTTTCTTCCTTTTCTATTCTTTTCGCATCTTTTATTTTTTGACAAAACAAAACCAAACAACCTTTCAACAGCCATGTCAATAGACCTCCAATTTTCTATACTTACTTTGCGTTTCTACCAAAAGCCTAAGAATTTTCCAAGTAATCTCAAAAGTGCAAAACCAATATCATTGAACTCAAATAATGATTGTAGGAAAATAAAAACTCTTGATTGCATCAGTCTACTGAATCAAGGTTAATCGATTTAGATAGTTGAAAGGTACCAAAATGAAAAAGTACAAAAATCATCTTGGAAAGGTGAAAATGAAAAGTTGAGTTCCCTTTGAGTAAGTGGACATATAACCTCTATGGTGCTTTCAATGGTCAGATCCAATGGTAGAATCAGCAAATCTATTTTGATGTAGAAGCCCTGATGCTGCATCAGGATTTCAAAATCATGAAATTGAGGAGCCCAAAAATCATGTCACAACACGTTTTCAAAATTGCATTAGATCCCCAAATGATTTGAAATGTATTCTACTTTTACAAATTATTTTTAAAAAAAGATAAGTTTTACAAAACCTCCAGGGAACGCTTAAACAAAAACACTTGTAACTTTACTTCCCCATCAAGAGTCAATCAGGGACGATGATAAAGAACTGTATATGATGATTTACAGGATTTTTTTGATAACTAGCCAGTAAATGTACGTATAGTCTATTGAAATTGTAAATAAATTAGTATTTGATTACATGGCGGTGGAACCAAAGCTCATACTTGACCATATGGAATGCATCATATCTGATGGGGGGAGAGTTCCACTGGAAATGCCTAACCTGATAAAACACAATCCAAAAAAGAAATTCTTAAAACCCTTAGTTTACCTTTTTTCTGGATAAATTTAATGAAGAATAAATAGCACTTAATACAATAGTGAGTTATTCAGTATAACTTCTTCTCCTATGGAAGTTGAGTCCCTCTGGACAAAACACAGATACATATACATACACAAGCAATACATATATTACCAAAAAAAACAAACAAACAAACAATACGTATAAATTCATATAAATGGTAGGAACAAATTACATGAAAATGAGAAGTGATATAAATCAAATAAACTACTTAGAATTATAAAGTTGAGATAGAAAGTCATATTCTACCTTAACTGAGTTCTTATGAAGTGCAACAAACTCTGCATCAGCTATGTCCTTGAGAATTTGCTTAAGCCGGTACACATCATGCTCCTTAAGTACGACAGCAAAGTTATGCCAACCAACAATATCATTGAATGGCAGGTGATAATAATTTGACAATATCACTGCAAGAGATCCAATACATAAGGAACTTAGGGCTTAGAAATCTATATCTATATATTACTAAAAGCTGAAGCGTAGTGTTTAATGCTGCTGCTCTCACATTGTGCCACATCAGCTGCCACGTCATTTGTTTAAAAAATATATAATTTTTCCTTCAATTTTAAAATGCTTTTTCCAATTTTTAGCCCTATAAATGCAGTATACTACTTATTTATTTACTTCCACTACCTTATAATAAATTTGTATAATTAATTCAGCCCACCTCTTATTTATTTAGTTCCACCATTAAGCCTAACCCAAAGCCTTTTCAGTTCAGCTTAAGGGAAAAAGAAATTAAAAATTAAAAAAGTTCAAGCCGGTTTGGTGTGAGCCTTTCAACTTAAAGGAAGAAAGAAAAAAAAATACATTTCTAAAAGTTGAAGCATAACATTTATTGTTGCTACGCTCCAGTTCAGCCACATTAACGGCCATGATATCTTTATAAAAAAAAATGACATTTTTTTAATCTATCTATATATTACTAAAAGCTGAAGCGTAGTGTTTAATGCTGCTGCTCTCACATTGTGCCACATCAGCTGCCACGTCATTTGTTTAAAAAATATATAATTTTTCCTTCAATTTTAAAATGCTTTTTCCAATTTTTAGCCCTATAAATCCCAGCCCTATAAATGCAGTATACTACTTATTTATTTACTTCCACTACCATATAATAAATTTGTATAATTAATTCAGCCCACCTCTTATTTATTTAGTTCCACTATCAAGCCTAACCCAAAGCCTTTTCAGTTCAGCTTAAAGGAAAAAAAAATTAAAAATTAAAAACGTTCAAGCCGGTTTGGTGTGAGCCTTTCAGCTTAAAGGAAGAAAGAAAAAAAAATACATTTCTAAAAGTTGAAGCATAACATTTATTGTTGTTACGCTCCAGTTCAGCCACATTAACGGCCATGATATCTTTATAAAAAAAAATGACATATTTTTTTAAAATATTAATATCTAAGGATGATTTTACACATTCTAAAATAATAATTAAATACATGTAACTTACCAACTATAATAAAATATTAATATCTAAATATCTAAAGATGACTTTACACATTCTAAAATAATGATTTTTTTTTTTTTGAAAGGCATTCTAAAATAATAATTAAATACATGTAACTTACCGACATAATAATGCTATAATTATTATCATTGAAAACATGTAGTCATAAAATGCTTTATTTATAAATAATAATAAAAACCAAAATAAAAAAGTAGGAATTCTTCCCCGGACATACCATCTTTTTTTTTTTTTTTTGGTAAACCCTTCTCATAGGTATTTTATCAAACATGTGACATAGAACTACAAATGGTGGGATTATCTTCAGCATACCACTTTAACAAGAACCCACTTTTTTTTTTCTTTTGGGGGGGGGGGGTGGTAAATAATGATAATATTAAAGAAGAGGAGAGGAGCACAGCTCATCAGCGACAATAAGGGCCCACGATGTGATAGTGCTGATGGGGATGGTTCCCCAAGTCTTACAAAAGGAGGCCCAACGGGCCCAATTGTGAGCAAACCGTTACAAGATCTGGGGCAAAAAGAATATACAACATCCGAAATAACAAGGGAGAAAATTTCTTATAGCTGCAATAATGGTTTGGAACTCCCAACCCAAATGGAGACTTGAATCATTAATGCAGTCTGTTATAATTTTTGCATCTCCTTTGAAGTGAACATACTTGTAGACGAGGAGAGCAGCTGAGGATACAACAAGCAGGGCAGCATCTGCCTCAGCTTCAGCAGGGGAGCAATAGATGGCCTTGCTTGTATTGACAGCAGAGATGGTGCCACGGCCCATGGAAGTCTCTATAGGCGGAGGCTAGAAAAGCTTCTTGGTTGGAAAAGGATGCCTCAAAGTTGATTTCATCCATTTATTTGGAGGGGACCAAGAAGATTGCTGCTGGTTTGGGAGGGTAGAGATCCATCCCCTTGAATATAGTTGTCTTTAACTCGAATTTCTAGACTAATTTGATAGTTTTCTAAAATCGGTGCACTCCAAGAAATGGTTTTATTTTGCAATTGTTGCTTGCTATTTTAATTGATGAGCAATTGGTCTTGGAGCACTCACATCCTTGGTATATATAAAAAAAAAAGTGTAAAATTGATATAGTTTTGCCTAAAAATGACATTTATCAATTAGTGAATAATTGTGTAAATTTATAAGTTAGCTAATTTACACTGTTTATTTTGCATTTTGAATCCATATATTAAATTAGAAACAACAAAACTACAAGTGGTCTTTTCAATTGCTTTGGAACTTTCGCTTTTAAAAACTTCTGTACAAAATTTACTACCTTCCAAAATAAAATTGTCATCTTTTGATACCATTAAATGATGAGGAAGACGAAGATTTTGGGGGGAAAATGGTTGCTTGGTGAATGGGGGAAATGAGGTCATTTGTAATGCTAGTGAGATTTGAAGGAAAAGTTCAGTCATTGTGAGTTTTGGTGCAAATGGTTTAGTGAGAATTTGATGTGGGAGAGTGGTTCTCGGTGAAAGTAAGCGAAACCAAAGCACAAGGGTTGATGTATATAACTAATTTGTGAAGATTATGATGGGCGTCCATAATTCTTAGTAGTGCCAATGCTTTTTATAGCAAAGAAAAATACAATATGAAGAAGACGAAACATGGTTAAACAAATGAACAAACCCAATGATCCATTTGATTTATACAGAGAGAGAGAGAGAGAGAGAGAGAGAGAGAGAACAAACCCAATGATCCATTTGATTTATACAGAGAGAGAGAGAGAGAGAGAGAGAGAGAGAGTACACCCTCTGTAAATAGCCCCACATTTTTTTTTTTGAGAATGTAAATGGCTCCTTACATGCTTGTATGTGACTTATAACTTAAAAAAAAAATAATAATAATGTAATCTGACGTGGCAATACTGGTGTCAGTCCATGTGGCAGTTAAATAATATATTATTTTGACTGTTAGCCAAGTCAACATTTTTCATTCATCATTCGTAATAAGGACCATTTTGATACACCACCAAAATGTTAAAAACCAAATTGAAATTAGGTGTTAAAGTTAGGGACCAAATATATATTTTATCCTAAAATATTTTAAACTAAATGACAAAACTCATCCTACTACACTAGCACTATATTAATTATTAACACACATAGCCACACTTATCCATAAATAAATAATACAATAAGTGTCTACTTAACAAATCAAAACAATCACTAACTTTACTATTTTTTTTACTTGAATCACTAACTTTATAACAAAAAGTTGTTATAACATGATAACAATACACACATATGTAACAAACCATTTATATTTCCTAATTATTAATTTATATAAAGTTATATTATATTTAGATTATGCACGCACATGTTCACACACATCACAATTCACACATCTATATATTACTAAAAGCTGAAGTGTAACGTTTAATGCTGCTACTCTCACGTTGTGCCACATCAGCTGTCACGTCATTTTAAAAAAAAATATATAATTTTTCCTTCAATTTTGAAATGCTTTTTCCAATTTTTAGCCCTATAAATCCCAGCCTTATTAATGTAGTACACTATTTATTTATTTACTTCCACTACCCTATAATAAATTTGTATAATTAATCCAGTCCACTTCTTATTTATTTAGTTCCATTATCAAGCCTAACCCAAATCCTTTTTAGTTCAACTTAAAGGAAAAAGAAATTAAAAATAAAAAACGTTCAAGCTTGTTTGGTGTGAGCCTTTCAGCTTAAAGGAAGAAAGAAAGAAAAAACATTTCTAAAAGTTGAAGCATAGCATTTATTGTTGCTACGCTCCAGTTCAGCCACATTAACGGCCATGATATCTTTATAAAAAAAATGACATTTTTTTAAAATATTAATATCTAAGGATGATTTTACACATTCTAAAATAATAATTAAATACATGTAATAAAATATTAATATCTAAATATCTAAAGATGACTTTACACATATAATGATTTTTTTTTTTGAAAGACATTCTAAAATAATAATTAAATACATGTAACTTACCGACATAATAATGCTATAATTATTATCATTGAAAACATGTAGTCATAAAATACTTTATTTATAAATAATACTAAAACCCAAAATAAAAAAGTAGGAATTCTTCACCGAACATACCATCTTTTTTTCTTTTTTCTTTTTTTTGTAAACCCTTCTCATAGGCATTTTATCAAACATGTGACAGAACTACAAATGGTGGGATTATCTTCAGCACACCACTTTGTTGGTGGTAATTTATAGTAAAAGAGATATGATAGAAATAGAAATACCACTTGACACTCCAAAATATTTAACATAATAATAATAATAATAATAATAATAATAAACATATTAAATATTAAAATATTCAATATTGGACATAAAAAAAAAATCAAAATTGCATTATCAGTTTATGACCTTACACATTCTCTTGAATGAACACATGAATACTAAACTATTCCCAAGTGCATTATGGCAAAATAAATTGTCATATGAACAGAATAGTAGAAAACACACCCAATATTGCGTTATGAGTTTATGACCTTACACATTCTCTTGAACGGTCATATATTAAGTTATGCCAAAGTGCATTATTACAAAATAAATTGTCATATGAAAATGAATAATATAAAACACACCCAAGAAGAAAATAAACGAAAACACACCCATCAAGAAACTCTAGATTTTCTTTGCTAAGATTGAGATGATTTCTTCAATCAGAGATAACAATTCAACAAAAAGTCATCGTCTCAGTTTGGTAAGTATTTCAATGTGCTTACAATGCTCTTGATCTTCACTCTATTTTTTTTTTTTTGGGTACATTTAAAGTGTTTTCCACTTCTTCTTTTGAGTAATGGTTATTTTCCTTGATCACAATTTATCAAATCACTTCCATCATATCGAAATACATTACCATCTTGCTAATTTCTTATTTTGTTTTAGTACATGGTCTTTTGCCTCCCATTTGTTTATTTTATTTTCTAAATAGCTTTGTTATTTTTTAAATTAAATACTGCGTACACAAATTCTTGCTAAAATCCTTTAATCTCATCTAAATATATGCTAATTTATAATTTCTTTCTTAGGATACCTTGGGAGAGGAAACAAAATATTATGATTTATAGGAATGACGTTTCTCTTTTTCTTTATATTTGGGATTATACCATGTGTTTCTCTTTTTATTTGTATTTGAGATTATATCTAATCTTTATATAGTTTTTTCATTAATTTTTCAACAAAATACAATGCAAATAACATTATGGTAATTCAAACACACTAAAGGTTTTTTAAAATTTTATTTTAAGATCTAATCTCTAAACCTTACCATTTATAATTTTCAAGGAAACAATTTTGGGACACTTACAATGTTTAAGTATTGCATCCATTTTATGACTATGGGCATGCATGCAAGCAATTTTTTTTTTTTTTTTTAATGTTTTTCATGGTTAACCTAATATCCATTTATTTGGATTTAAAAATTCTTTCAACTGAAGCATATACCTTGATGTAACTTATTCTTAGAAAATTCCACAACTTAATTCAAATCATGCTAGCCAAATATATGTGTATATATATATAGACACACACACTATTATTCCTCACCTCAGCAAGCTTAAACTTATCTCATTCTCAAGGTGAAAAAAATGCTTAAAATTATCTCTTTTTTTTAGTTCAATATGTTCTTTGTATTTATTAAGATAGAGCACAATGATTTTGTACCCTTCTATATGAATTAAATCATCATACCTTATTTAGCTTAAACTTATCTCTTATTCCAAGTTCAATTTGGCTACGACATGTTGCTCTTCAATCCATAATACTCCTTAAATATTTTAGTGTAATACATATTGATGAGTCCTAAAAATCATTAAGGTCATCCATTAATATGGACAACCTTGCATCATTAGTAGACCAAAAGATGTAACCATTCAAGCACATTCAATACATTAATGGCGACCGTTATTAATTGGTCTTAAACGCCCATCAATACGATGACTGTTACACATGGGTAATAATCTCCAATTATGTATAACAGCTATCCAAATCACCTATAAAAGGGATAGTCCGTCTCACTTGTGAAGGTACGTCAAAAACTACTACAAAACACTATCTAAATATGAAAAATATGGGTTGATACTAACTTAAGCATCGGAGGCTCCCCCACCGGGCACAACCCGGTGGTCTATTCGATCTATCTCTCCTTTATCTTGCAGGTCCTACAAGATTGTCTAATACTTTGGATTGGGCGAGTGACCCAAACTGACGATTTTGGCATCATCAGTTTGGCGCCGTCTATGGGAAAGCGATTAGTCATCTAGCTTTTCCTGTGACAAAGGGTTCACTCGGTTCAATCTAGAGTACCTCATGGGATGAGACTCAATGATCACCTCTTTACTCTGCCCATATCCAATCATCTAAAATTGGGTCGAGATGGGAAAGATAAAGAGATATTACCAAGGCACCATTGTCTTTAAAACACGAATTGTCAGCCGAATGAATAGACGATGATGAGAGAGCCTAGATCCAAGGTCTCAAATCTGTTGGCCTCTAGCTTGAGGGTCTGGTGGAAAGACACCTCTAGTGATGCCGTTACCAATGAAAGTGTGACTCCCAGCCATAAGACATGATTGGGTTGGTTGACGATGACGTAAGAACTTCATAACCTGTGACCTTCTAAGCATGACACAGTACACACGACAACCACAAAAATTGAGCGACTTTGGTAAACCTCGCAGGAATGGCCCAGCTCCTAGGCCTTAAGGTAAGATGTGTCGTTTCTCATCTTGTTATATGGTCTTACATCATCTTGTTAAAAGATCTAGAATACTAGAAGTCTAAAAATGAAATGATAACCTCGTCTAAAACTTTAGAAATATAACGAAGGATTTTATTCTATTAGATATCCTTTTGTTAAAAAATAAAAAGAAGTTATTGTATGTGGTCATATAGTTTTTAGCCACCCAAGTCAACTATGATGAAATTACTATAGGAGAACTTTCCTTTCTTAGTTTCACCGGCTCCCCATTGTTTTTAGTTTGCATGAAAGGCGGAACCAAACTTCAATAGAACATAATTATCTTACCAAAATTGTGATCTTAAATATAGGCATTGAAAAAAAAAAAAAAAAGGGAAAGGTAATGAATACCTTGACTGTTATAAACTGCATAAGTCAAACTGGTCTCTTTGAGGTCCTTGCCATTAAAGCCAAATATAATTATATATTGTTAAGGATACAGCTGTAGTCATCAAGGATAGCAGCTAAGTCATTCGCAGCTAGTGTTACTGATGTATCACAGTTGTAGTGTTCAAAATACAAATCTTGGATTGTGTTGAGAGAGGATTAGGATAAGACGGAATTGTATTTAATTTTGTATCTAAGTGATAAGGGAGAAACTTATCTAATTTGTATAGAAGAGTCAAGGCCGAATTGCATGGAGAAGCATATCTGATTGTGTATAGATGTGGTAAGGCCGAATTGTATTTTAAATTTTGAATATGTTAAAAACTATGCTATATATGAAAATGCCTTGAACCGTGAATGGTAAGGCTAGGAAACAATTTCAATTAATTGTTTTTACATATGTTATGGCGTAATCGATATCCTAATAATGGCTCCTGCTATAACTAAAACAAAAATAGAATGTTTGTGTCCCTTTATGGTATTAGATTAATGGTACACTAAAGAAAAAAAAATAAATGGTACCCTGATAATAGCTTAGTTGATAACCGTGAATGGTAAGGCTAGGATACAATTTCAATTAATTGTTTTTACATATGTTATGGCGTAATTGATATCCTAATAATGGCTCCTGCTATAACTAAAACAAAAATAGAATGTTTGTGTCCCTTTATGGTATTAGATTAATGGTACACTAAAGAAAAATANTATTTTTTTTTTTAGTTCTTTTTTTCTCATTTTACTCTCTCTCTCTCTCTCTCTCTCTCTCTCTCTCCATATATATATTATTTATTCTTTTTTGATGAATCATTGTATTTTTGTATATAATACTATTTTGGGTTAGTATGATTTGTAGTGTGTTTGATTTTTTTAGTTTTCCGTCACAAGTCTTCTCTCTCCCTCTTTTACCAAAATACAATGTTGGATATGTATTTGAATGTGTATATCAACTATTAAAATTAAATCGCCCAAGATGAATATTGTAGGGTCACAATTTGTAGCCCAAGCCCAAAAGGTATGGGATATGAGCCCAATGAGCCTAGTACAATGAATTTGTAGAAAGTAGGCGAAAGAGCTGGGCTTTTGGTGGATTGGACAACGGTTAATAAGGATTTCAAAGATGAACAAGTATGAAACACACGTAAACCTCAATAAAATGATTGTCCTAGGAGATAGATTATGAATTGATCCAATAGTTCTGAAAGTTAATACAGTTCTTAATGCTACAGTAATTCCTTTTTTCTCTTTTTCTCTCTTCTTTTTTTCTTCTCCCCTCTTATGAGAGGTCTTTTACATTATATAGTTCCTTTCAAGCCATCCTGATCATACACTTATTAACCATCTAAGCTTTCACTTGGCAACATATCCCATCAAACATCTTCTTTGGCTCTCTATGAATGGTGGTAGCTGAGACTACACTGTTCAGGGGTCTTCTCCACATAAATGCGGCCAGAAAAGTTGCTGCAGTGTATTCAATGCGGTAGTAGTAGTTTTTTTTTTATAGATATTTCTGTGTTCTAATCACCTTTGTACGTGTTTAAGGTTCATCCTGATCGTCGGAACTCCCTGGAAGGTCACCTAAATTATCCAAATGCATGTTTGACCGATATTCATCGTATCCGAGAAGGAGCTACTCCTCAGACTATATTTCTCCATTATTTACTTATGTGATTCCCAACTTTGGGGCCTCTCTTAATCATTTATTCCTCCTCAAACATATCCACATCTTCGGATAAGGCGTAAGGCCCAGTATACAAATTTGGGCTCTCATCCCCACAACAGCCCCTCAAAATTCCAATTTTTCCCTCGCATCCGAGGAGAAGAAGTGGAATTTTGATTTGCCTTAAAATTGAGAGCTAGAAATATTGAAATATCTGAGTTTACATGTGTGGGGATATAGTTTTGCGCGCATCATCATTGCTACTGACGTTTCGGAATCCGTGAAGCGTCATTAATTGCTCCAAGCGGTGTTATGTTCTCTACATCTAACGATGAGGCCTTGATCCGACGGTCAATATTTTTTCATTAGGATTTGGGCAGGATAACTCCCACCCATTATTTTCCCACTATATAAACTATCGCTTAGGACACCTCAGTCAAAAATAATCAAGGAGGGCAGGTAGGTCATATTGTTGAGGCCTTGAAGCAACCACTTCTCCTACCAAGAGATATGGATGCTTATAGGCGCTTCAGTCAGCAAGAGCTTTTCCTATCCCTTAAGAGGGATCTGGCTATGGTAAGTGATTCGATCTGCTTCTCTAAGTAAACATTTGATCATTTTTACTCATTCCTCTTCTTTGTTTTATACTGAATTTTCCATTTCTATTATGTAGATTACCTAACAAGTTTACATGGCTGAGTAATGGGTTAAGGATGCCCGCAATGAAGCTAAGGCAAAGGCCTATTCTCGGTCTGAGGTCGAGAAAATCTTGGGTAATCTTAGGGAGGATCAGGCTAAGCTGTCCGAGCAGCTAAAAGAGGCGTTTAAGGCTAGGGACAATGCTAATGTAGGCCTCAAGACTGCAAAGAAACAAGCCAAAGATCAAAGCCAGAAGTTGCATTTGACCGAGATTAATTTGGCAACAGAAAGGCAAATGGTGAAAGATCTTCGAGCTGAGCTTCAAAGGGTCAAAGAGGCAACCCAACTAGCTAAGAAGGCAGTCGAGGCTGAGAAGCAAGCATCGTATAAGCTTAGGGTGGAGGAGACTCAAGTTAGGCTCACAGAGGAGCTCTCTACAGTGTGCAGAGAATACTGCGATGTGTCTTGGGGTAAAGCCTTTAATGCTGCTGGGGTCCCTACAAACTCTGACTTGAGGCAACTTGAGAACGTATATTATGATCCTGAAATTCACGAACTCCCAAGTCCTAACTCATCTCACTTCCAGCAAGCTCCAAAGGCATCCGAACAGTCATTGGTTAACCAAGCCCCTCCAGCTCTCTTTGAAGCTTCTAAAGAGTCGGACCAAGCTGGTGGCCAAGGTCAAAGGGCCGAGAATCCTCAGGACAAGGGTAAGGGTCAGGGTAAGAAGAAAGTTCCTTCTGAATCCAAAGACCAAGCCCAAGCCCAAGACGCTACTGCCTCCCAGCCAAGTCAGGCAGCTAACCCTCTTGCCCCTAAAATGAAGACTTAGCTATTAGGACCTTTATTTTTATTTTATTTTTTTATTTTTTTTTTAGAGAATGTAAAATACTCTTTTTCTGATCAATGAATGTATTCTTCTTTTATCTCCTATGTCTTCACTATATATACTATCAGGCTTATTGTTATTATAGATAATATTAATTTGTTGTTACATTAACCTGAACAGAATCAATAATAACACCCTACTAATGATGCCAATAACTTAACTAAGTACTAACAAAAACTGGCTATAAGAATTAGTAATAAACTTGGTAAATAATGGAAGATAAAGGTGCCTTTTACATCCTTCGATACTTAAGCAAATAATTAAGTACTCTACCTTACTCGGGGGTGTTAATCTAAGGACATGGTTAGAGTTTTTAGGCATATTTTTGTACTTAGTGACTTTGCCTGAATTGGGCCCTGTCTAACACTTACAAAGAACGCCACTGTAGAACCTTTGGAGAGTCATTAGTAGAATTTACCAAGTACAATTTAGTCGTCCATATGTGTAGCTGTCTATAATATGTTGTCCATGGACAAGTTCTTTTTGGCAAATCCCATCATTCTCAACGAAGGGTCTTGTTGATATGTTGTCATTCTATTGTGGTTTTCTTTGGGTGTGATTAATATATGGACAACAACCAAGGATGAGCCATACTTAGTTGATCCCCATCAGTTGCCCCCTTGTCCTTGTGTTGTCTGTCATTGTAGTGATAAATTTCTTTTTGACACATGGCGCAATTTTGAGGTTCGTTCATAATGTCATTTCGTTCTTCAAACAAAATTCCACATGGTGTCATTTGATTAGTCACGTCGTTTCAGTGACTAGGTCTGTCGCTTATAAATAGTGGAATTCCTCTCCTACCCTCTCACATTTCTCATATTTTCTCATTTGACCTTTGTCGTCCAGCACTTCATCTAGAGTTTCTGTCTTTAGTCATCCTCATTTAGAGCCAGGTATCCTCCTTTTCTCATCTTTTAGGCTTTTCTTCAATTTACAAAATGTTTGAAATCATAGTATCTTCGTCTAGCAATAGTGATGATAGGGCGATAGACGAGTACCATGATAGCAGTTTTAGTGGTAGTAGCTCTGATAGTAGTAGTAGTAGTGGAGCAGTAGTGGGGGAAACACCACAGATGAGGAATATACATCTGGGGTCCCCAGAATTCCTTTAGACATCTTACAACAAGAGATAAGGACGAGGATGGCTTCTGGCTCACTTGCAAACACATCCACTAGTGTTCCCTTGTCTCTTTCAAGTGAAGAAGAGACATTGTATAGCTATGCAGTAGGCATTCCTTCAAAGACCGACAAAAAAAAAAAAACTCGCTTCCCTTAGGAGTTGGTACCAAATCCCGGACAACCTTAATCCTCGATTAGCCATCCGTGGTGAATGTTGTAGCCATCCTTGTCTTGGGGTAGGTATCTATGAAGCTTACCTTCTTGGAGGACTTAGATTGCCTCTTAACGCTTTTGCCAGAGAAATACTCACTAGATTAGGTTTAGGAATTAACTAGCTTAATCCCAATGCATGGAGTCTTATTATCTCTATGCAGGTTTTGTGGAGGGAAGTATTTAAGGAGAACCGTCCTCTCACAGTGAACGAGTTTCTATACTGTTACAAGCCCTCGAAGATTAGCCAATCCCTAGGTTTTTACCAATTTTTAGCTAGGGGTTCAAATTGTAGATTGGTGAGATCCCTCCCAACATCTGATAGGAAGTGGAAGACGGAGTTCTTCTTCATCTCCAGGTTTTGGGCAGGAAACCCTGTTAAGGTAGGCAGGGATCCATTTCCTCCCTATACTGGTGAAATGGGAAATCTTCGTCTTGAGGGTATGTTCTTTTTCTTCACTACATTTTCACTTATATTGTTGTACTTGTCTAACTCCTTTTTTTTTTTTTTTCCTTTTTTTGTGCAATTGTAAAACGACTTGTGTAAATTTTTTTATTTTTTGTATCTCTACTTTAAATTGATGTATTTGTGGCTTCTTTAGAATTTTAATTTTGGGTTGCAATTTGGTTTTGTCTTATTAAGTTATTATCTTTCTTTTTCTTTTCTTTTCTAAGATTGTTAAATGTTATTCTATTGCATATAAATATAGTTGACAAAAATATAATGCTATTCTATATATATCACGGCTTAAATAATTTAGTGTTTGACTTATGACTATATTTTTTTTTTAGTGCTTTTTTTCTCATTTTACTCTCTCTCTCTCTCTCTCTCTCTCTCTCTCTCTCCATATATATATTATTTATTCTTTTTTGATGAATCATTGTATTTTTGTATATAATACTATTTTGGGTTAGTATGATTTGTAGTGTGTTTGATTTTTTAGTTTTCCGTCACAAGTCTTCTCTCTCCCTCTTTTACCAAAATACAATGTTGGATATGTATTTGAATGTGTATATCAACTATTAAAATTAAATCGCCCAAGATGAATATTGTAGGGTCACAATTTGTAGCCCAAGCCCAAAAGGTATGGGATATGAGCCCAATGAGCCTAGTACAATGAATTTGTAGAAAGTAGGCGAAAGAGCTGGGCTTTTGGTGGATTGGACAACGGTTAATAAGGATTTCAAAGATGAACAAGTATGAAACACACGTAAACCTCAATAAAATGATTGTCCTAGGAGATAGATTATGAATTGATCCAATAGTTCTGAAAGTTAATACAGTTCTTAATGCTACAGTAATTCCTTTTTTCTCTTTTCTCTCTTCTTTTTTCTTCTCCCTCTTATGAGAGGTCTTTTACATTATATAGTTCCTTTCAAGCCATCCTGATCATACACTTATTAACCATCTAAGCTTTCACTTGGCAACATATCCCATCAAACATCTTCTTTGGCTCTCTATGAATGGTGGTAGCTGAGACTACACTGTTCAGGGGTCTTCTCCACATAAATGCGGCCAGAAAAGTTGCTGCAGTGTATTCAATGCGGTAGTAGTAGTTTTTTTTTTATAGATATTTCTGTGTTCTAATCACCTTTGTACGTGTTTAAGGTTCATCCTGATCGTCGGAACTCCCTGGAAGGTCACCTAAATTATCCAAATGCATGTTTGACCGATATTCATCGTATCCGAGAAGGAGCTACTCCTCAGACTATATTTCTCCATTATTTACTTATGTGATTCCCAACTTTGGGGCCTCTCTTAATCATTTATTCCTCCTCAAACATATCCACATCTTCGGATAAGGCGTAAGGCCCAGTATACAAATTTGGGCTCTCATCCCCACAACAGCCCTCAAAATTCCAATTTTTCCCTCGCATCCGAGGAGAAGAAGTGGAATTTTGATTTGCCTTAAAATTGAGAGCTAGAAATATTGAAATATCTGAGTTTACATGTGTGGGGATATAGTTTTGCGCGCATCATCATTGCTACTGACGTTTCGGAATCCGTGAAGCGTCATTAATTGCTCCAAGCGGTGTTATGTTCTCTACATCTAACGATGAGGCCTTGATCCGACGGTCAATATTTTTTCATTAGGATTTGGGCAGGATAACTCCCACCCATTATTTTCCCACTATATAAACTATCGCTTAGGACACCTCAGTCAAAAATAATCAAGGAGGGCAGGTAGGTCATATTGTTGAGGCCTTGAAGCAACCACTTCTCCTACCAAGAGATATGGATGCTTATAGGCGCTTCAGTCAGCAAGAGCTTTTCCTATCCCTTAAGAGGGATCTGGCTATGGTAAGTGATTCGATCTGCTTCTCTAAGTAAACATTTGATCATTTTTACTCATTCCTCTTCTTTGTTTTATACTGAATTTTCCATTTCTATTATGTAGATTACCTAACAAGTTTACATGGCTGAGTAATGGGTTAAGGATGCCCGCAATGAAGCTAAGGCAAAGGCCTATTCTCGGTCTGAGGTCGAGAAAATCTTGGGTAATCTTAGGGAGGATCAGGCTAAGCTGTCCGAGCAGCTAAAAGAGGCGTTTAAGGCTAGGGACAATGCTAATGTAGGCCTCAAGACTGCAAAGAAACAAGCCAAAGATCAAAGCCAGAAGTTCTCTCTCTCTCTCTCTCTCTCTCTCTCTCTCTCTCTCTCTCTCTCTCTCTCTCTCTCTCTCTCTAGAAAGGGTCTACTATTTTGGACCACTTTATATTTATCCAAGTACATTTGGTTCGTCCATGTTTAAAGATGAATCTTGATACAATTGCCTTGTTTAGGCTTAACTATGTTAAGGATTTTTGGACAATGGTTGTCTACAATTTTTATTTATGAATGAACTTTTATCCATATTGTGATTGCCAAATCTAATTCCAAGTGTTTCTCATCCATGTTTTGGACTTTATTTTGGAATGTATATTTTCCTCGTCCTTAGACTTATTCTTGGAACTCCTTTTTTTTTTTAATCCATAGCTTGGATTATATAATTGGTTGGATGTGTTGTCCATGGAATGTTGCATGCATGCTTTTCTTTCGTCCTTAACTTTTTGGATGAGTTTAGTTGGGAAGTTTATTCTTTCCCTTGGTCATGGCCTTTTTATGGCAACTTATCTCCTTTCTATTAAGGATGGCTTATGACAATTTATCTCCATGTCCAGAGATTTTAAACGTCTTTATTTGTCATGGACCTTTTTATACCATACACTTAAATTAGAAAATTCAAGCAACTTTATATACAATAATTGTACATAACATTGTCCATAAACATCAGAGAACTTAGTACATAGCAATTCAAAGACATTATCTATGCTAGTACTTAGTCCTTTTTAGGGAATTTAAATTACTTTATGTACAAAGTGACTTTGTTCATGACATCGACCATAGCACATGCTAGTAGCTAGTGTTTTTTAGGGAATTCAAAACACTTAGAAACATAACATATTGTTTCAAACATAAACACTAGAATATAACATAAACAAAGTACTAATAATCACAAGTAATCCTTAATCTCATCCAGACTGACCTTCTTGACGAGTCACTTTTACTGGTAGTACTTTTTCAAATGCTCCACATTCTTTGGGTGTTCCAGCTTCTGTCCATCTAGGGCCTCCAAGGAGTATGATCTTTTGGAGTTGATGACTTTGTATGGCCCTTCCCAATTAGGCCCTAACTTTCCATGAGCAAGATTTTTTGTAGCCAGAGACACCTTCTTCAAGACGAGATCTCCAATATTGAACTATCTTGGCTTCATTATTGCATCATGATGCTTGGACATCAAATTTTTGTAACGAGCCACCCTTTTCTTTGCATCCATTCTTACCTTATCCATAAGATCAAGGCTCAGACAAAGCAGCTTTTTGTTATCTTCGTTGTTGTAGTGAGCCACCTTATAGCTAGTTAAGCCAACTTCTGTGGGTATGACCGCATCACTTCCATATGCTAACTTAAAAGGGGTCTCTCCAGTTAGGGTCCTTACCATCATCCTATATGCCCAAAGGACACTAGGTAGTTTGTCTAACCATATTCCCTTTGCCCCCCCAAGTTGAGTCTTGATGATTTTCAATAAAGGCCATTTCGCAACTTCAACTTGTCCATTGGCTTGTGGATGGGAGGGGGAAGAATAATGATTTCTAATCCTAAATTGCTCGCAAACGTCTCGAAAGGGCACATTATCAAATTGGCATCCATTATCCGAGATGAGTACCCTAGGAATTCTGAAGCGACATATTATATTCTTCTAGACAAAATTTCTGACATTTTGCTCAGCGATCCTTGCCATGGGCTCCACTTCCACCCAATTTTTAAAGTAATCAATTCCTACTATTAAGAACTTCATCTATCTTATCCCCATAGGAAAGGGACCAAGAATATCAAGTCCTCACTAGGCAAAAGGCCAAGGGGCTACCATGGGAGTAAGATACTTTGATGGTTGCCTAGGTATGTTGCCATACCTTTGACACTTATCACATGCTTTAACATAAGCTTTAGCATCTGCTTACATAGACGTCCAATAATACCCCGCATGGACCATCTTGTCGACGATGGATCTAGCCCCTGAATGATTTCTGCAAGCTCCTCCATGAACATCTCTTAAAGAGACTCGTATGGATTCAAACATCTTAGGTAAGGTTAAGAAAAACCCCTTTTATACAACACCTTGTCCATGAGGACAAACTTCACAGCTCTTACCCTTAGTCTCCTTGCTTCTTCTATATCTTGAGGGAGTATTCCATCTTTAAGATAAGATACAATTGGGGTAGTCCAGTTGGTAAGTCCATCTATTTGATTTACTTCAAGAATTTCTATGCTCAGAACATACTAGACTTTAACTTGATCACCTATCATTTCATCTGAAGACGCTGTCTTAGTCGAGACGTCAACTTTTGTGTTCTCTTCCTTTGGTATTTGCTAAAATTAGGCTGTTGTAAAGCCTTTGATGCACTGCTTAAATTTTTCTAAGTATCTCTTCATTCGTTCTTCTTTGACTTCACACATCCCATTTACTTGGTCTATCACCAACTATGAATCCTCCTGGACAAGGATTGAGTCTGCTCCGAGTAATTTGACTAACTCCAAACCCTAAAGTAAGGCTTCATACTCAACTTCATTGTTAGTTTTCTGGAACTGTAGACAGATGGCGTATTCCAAATGACCCCCTTCTGATGATTGCAAGACTATCACAATTCCTCATGCATGCTGTATAGACCATCCATCTACATGGACGATCCACTGCTTTGCCCCCTGGTCTTCATCTTCTTTAGCAAGAGTAAATTCAACAATGAAATCTGCGTGGACTTAGGATTTTATTGCTTCCCTTGGCTTATATCTTACATCAAACTCACTAAGTTCCACTGCCTACTAGATCAACCGTCTAGCGGCCTCTAGCTTACTCATAGCTTTCTTCAACGAGTGGTCTGTTAGCATGTTGATTACATGAGCTTGGAATTAAGGTTTAAGCTTCCTTGCTGTTGTTACTAATGAAAATGCTAAATTTTCTATCGATGGATACCGTTCTTCAGCTCCTCTCAATGCTTTGCTGGTGTAATAGACGGGTTCCTGTATCTTTCCTTCTTCTCTACTCAAGGTTGAAGATATAACTCCTTTCCTGGTTTGGACGGGCTCAGTAGCGGGGTTGAAGCAAGATAAGTTTTCAAGTCTTCAAATGCTTATTAACACTCATCCGTACATTCAAATGCTTTCCTTAATACTCTGAAAAACAGTAAACACTTGTTAAAGGCTTTTGAAACAAACCTGTTTAGGGCCGCCACTTGTCTAGTAAGGCTTTGGTCGTCCTTGATATTCTTCGAAGGTTGCATGTTCAAGATTGCCTGGATCTTATCAGGGTTAGCTTCAAACCCCCTTTGTGAAACCATAAAACCGAGGAACTTCCCTAATGCAACTCCAAAAGCACATTTGCTCGAGTTCAGCTTCATCTTATATTGCCTAAATATATCAAAGGTTTCTTGAAGATCATCCAAATGCTACGTCTCTCTTACACTTTTCACTAACATATCATCCACGTATACTTCTACGTTCTGCTCGATTTGTGGACGAAACATATGGTTGACCAGCCTCTGCTATGTAGCCCCTACATTCTTCAACCCGAAGGACATTAATTTGTAACAAAACAAGCCTTGGCCTGTTACGAAGGATGTCTTCTCCTAGTTTGCTTCATCCATCTTAATCTAATTGTACCCTGAGAAAGTGTAGATGAAACTCAGCAGTTGGAGTCCATCTATTGAATCCACAAGCTAATCAATACACAGAAAAGGATAAATATCCTTCGAGCATGCTTTATTTAAATCAGTAAAATCCACACACATCTTCCATTTGCCATTGACTCTTTTGACCATCACTACATTAGCTAGCCAGTTAGGATAATAGACTTCACAAATGAATTCCATAGTGACTAACTTCTAGACTTCTTCTTTAATAGCATTATCTCGTTCTGGGGAAAACACTCTCTTTTTCTGATGAACAGGCTTGTAGGACGGAGATACATTTAGACGATGAGTAATCACACCTGGATCAATCCCCGGCATGTCTTTATGGCTCCAGGCAAAAACATATGTGCTTCTTTTGAGGAATTCAATGAGATCTTGCTTTGTATTTTTCTCTACGCTCGTCCCAATCTTGGTAAACTTCTTCGGGTTGGATTCATCTAATGGTACTTCTTCTAATACTTCAACTGGTTCAGCCAACATCCATTGTTTGTATATGCTCGTCCATAGCTAGCATCGCTAAATAACATTCTTTAGCAGCTAACTGATCTCCTTGTACTTCTCCAATGCCATATTTTGTTGGAAACTTGACTAACAAATGGTAGGTAGATGTTGCAGCCCTCCAACTGTTCAAAGTTGGTCATCCAATGATGGCATTATATGAGGATGAGCAATCTACAACAAGAAAATTCACTTCTTGTTGATTTATCGTGGGTAAGAACCAACCACAACTAGCAAAGAGATGGTATCCACCAGTAGAACTTTCATTCCTCCAAACTCTATCAATGGCACATTTACCGGATGAAGTAACTCCTTGTTGATTCTCATTTGCTAAAAAGTTGGATAATAAAGGATGTCCACTGAACTTCCATTGTCTATTAACACCCTTCTAGATTTAAAGTTTGCAATTGTCAATGTGATAACAATCGCATCATCATGAGGGTGGTGTAACTATCTTGCATTTTCATCTCTGATCATCCTTGGTGGTTGTTTAGATATCTGAACATTCTAAACCTCCCGTAGATAAGTCTTCCTGGATCTGGATGAACTTCTTGTTGACATGCCCCCTATAATAATTTTTATTTCTCCAAACGGTGAACGTGTTAGTTCCTTTGCCTTGCCCTTCATTGGTTATCTATCGTCCTTATGGTCTTATCCAAGGAAATTTTTCAATTTTACTTGTTTGATGAGGACTTCAATTTGATGCTTCAAGTCATAGCATTTGTCTGTATCATGCCTATAATCACAATGAAAGCAAAAATACTTGCTTTTATTTCACTTGCTAAGATCTCCCTTCATTCTTTTTGGCCACTTCAAGGATGAATCTTCTTTATTTGCATCAACACCTGATTAAGTGAAGTGTTCAGAGGAGTATAGTTAAAGTATCGTCCTGATGATGATCCTGCCTACTTGCCATCCCGATCTCTTTTCTCCCCAACATTAGCTTTCTTTGGACGAGAACCCTGTTCTGGATGGTGCATGTAACTATTCTCCAGTCGTTCACCCTTCTTCTTTCTCTTAGCAATAATTGCGTCTTCCGCATTCGTGAAACTTGTGAGAGACCGCGCCCCCGGCCCATTTTTATGTTTGTTGAGCCAAACCCACATGAATGGGTGGAGTCGTGTTATTGCCTCTCAAAATGGAGGTTCGACTAGTTATATTTTCCCCTTTAGATTAAGAGTTTTACAATGGAGTCGCCACTTATTTAATTATTGGAAAATAAGAAAACCATAATTAAAAAAATTCATCATTTTATTAATTTGAAATTGAATTTACATTGAACATAGGAAATTACATGGCTTTGGTCCTAGATACAATCTAACATAAAGTACATGGCTTTGTTTCCTAGTTACAATCTAGAAATTGAAAATTACAAGGATAAGCATTTGATCTACTAACCCTTGATCTAAGTTCAGAGGCTATGTTACAAGGTGGGAAGGTGTTAGGCACCCACCTTGCCCAGTAAAACCGGTCTTCTAGACTATGGTGGCCAACAATCATATCATATCATCCAATATGTCAATCAATTTACATGTTGAATTTAATGTGTGTGCATGTGATAAACCCTAATTAAATTTATTAAACATTGCATTTGGATTGAAAAATAAAATTCTAGTGAATGTGTGTGGATGGTGATAACCTAAATTCAAGGATTTGAAAGAATTATGAAACAAACATGTTTTTCATATTTTTGATGTAAATTTAAGATCAAAACTAGTGATATGCATGAACATGTGATGAACAACTAAGAATATGTGAAGAACACATAAAAACATTCAAACATATTCAAGAGGATTCAAATAATTACTATCATACTTTAATCTTAAATTCTCATCATGGTAACACAAAAAACAAGTTAGGGAAAAGGATTATACCTTCATGCAAGATTCATACGGTGGAGGAGGAGACTCTTGGTGGAGGTCCTAAGGGTGGAGGAAAAAAGAAGAACTAGGAGAGGGAGAGTGAGTCTCACTCAATACCTTGAGTCTCAGGAAGACCAAGATATGATAAGACTACTCTACTTCACTAGAACTCAAGAGAGGAGAAGAGAGGGGATTTTTTGGTGTGTTAGAATGAAGGAGGGGGAGGGTTTATATAGTAGTAGTGGAGGGAATATGAATGGAAGGCCATTTAATGAGGGTTGACAAGGATTATGAACCTAGACCTTATTTTATCCTTGGGAAAAATCTGGTGCATTAAATGGAGAGATTGGTGGGAGTGGGGAGCAAGCCAAAATTCGGTTTTCCCGTAGCTGCTGTAACAGCTTGTAGAGCTAACTTTGAAAAATCATATCTGACCCAATTCTGATTGGAATTGTCTCGTTCTTGTGCTCAAATTGAAGCCCCGGATGTCTAATTTTTGATAAAATTAACCTCATTCATAGATTCAAAATATTCTGAGAGATATTGATGAAATGGTGAGCAGAGGTCATTTGTTAGAAAATGGTTTCAGCACAATTAACATTAATAGGTCCCAAATTAGCTCCCAATTAACATTAAATGGCTCCAATCACTCCAATTTCAGAATTAATTGGTTCCAAATTTACTCTAATTAAAAGATAGTTACACAAATTACTCATTGAATAACTAATGTTTAACTATCTAATTAATTAGGTGTATGCAACCTCACCATAAAATGTAGTCCTAACCAATTAAATTATGATACATCATTGATGTCAAATTGATTACACCTATAACCAATTGAAATCACTTGTTCATAATCACATATAGTCGGGCTCAATTTGTGATAGTACATCTTAGCCATTAAAACTTGATTTGATGATAACTTTCAATCTAATGGTCCGATTAGGGTTTATGACCAGTCGATTTGATCGTTACAACATCAAGATCATTTTGATGAAATGAGTCCAATGATCTAATAGCTAGAATCAAGATGCATATTTTTAAAGTGAAAGTATCGTTTTACCCTCCATGTGAGGTTAAATGCGGGTTGCAAAATGGGGTGTCAACAGAATACCCCTCATTGGCAGAGCTTGAAAAGCGAATGTCAATGTATGAAAGAGACGCCTAACTTTGTAATCAGTATTTAACCGTGGTGAATGTATGATGCATGTAGATAAATATATAGATGGTCATGTTATGGATCAAAATGTGGACCGAATCTCAAGGGAGATTGCCTACGTACCTCTTGGTGGGAGGATCAGGTCCAAACGTAGTTCATGCATGCAAATTTTTTTTTTTTGAATAAGTACAAGACATGCTTACCTGAGGTCAAAAAAATGGAAGACCAAGGATCCTGGCTCATGTTTTCAGAGGACCTAGGATTTTTGGATCTTGGCTCGTGATTTCAGAGGACGAAGGGTTTTTTTTTTTTTTTTTTTTTTTTTTTGTGGGCCTTGGCTCATGTTTTCAGAGGACCAAGGGTTTTTGGAGGCTTTGGCTCATGTTTTCAGAGGACCAAAGGTTCTGGATCCTGGCTCATGTTTTCAGAGACCTAGGATTTTTGGATCTTGGCTCATGTTTTCAGAGGACC
>NW_027069536.1:1308566-1327417 GCF_002906115.3 Quercus suber
CAAAATGGGGTGTCAACAGAATGCCCCTCATTGGCAGAGCTTGAAAAGCGAATGTCAATGTATGAAAGAGACACCTAACTTTGCAATCAGCATTTAACCGTGGTGAATGTATGATGCATGTAGATAAAAATGTAGATGGTCATGTTATGGATCAAAATGTGGACCGAATCTCGAGGGAGATTGCCTACGTACCTCTTGGTGGGAGGATCAGGTCCAAACGTAGTTCATGCATGCAAATTTTTTTTTTTTGAATAAGTACAAGACATGCTTACCTGAGGTCAAAAAAATGGAAGACCAAGGATCCTGGCTCATGTTTTCAGAGGACCTAGGATTTTTGGATCTTGGCTCGTGATTTCAGAGGACGAAGGGTTTTTTTTTTTTTTTTTTTTTTGGGGGGCTTTGGTTCATGTTTTCAGAGGACTAAAGGTTTTGGATCCTGGCTCATGTTTTCAAAGACCTAGGATTTTTGGATCTTGGCTCATGTTTTCAGAGGACCAAGGGTTTTTGGGGCTTTGGCTCATGTTTTCAGAGGACCAAGGGTTTTTTGGAGGCTTTAGCTCATGTTTTCAGAATTTAACTATCTAATTAATTAGGTGTATGCAACCTCACCATAAAATGTAGTCCTAACCAATTAAATTATGATACATCATTGATCTCAAATTGATTACACCTATAACCAATTGAAATCACTTGTTCATAATCACATATAGTCGGGCTCAATTTGTGATAGTACATCTTAGCCATTAAAACTTGATTTGATGATAACTTTCAATCTAATGGTCCGATTAGGGCTTATGACCAGTCGATTTGATCGTTACAACATCAAGATCATTTTGATGAAATGAGTCCAATGATCTAATGGCTAGAATCAAGATGCATATTTTTAAAGTAAAAGTATCCTTTTACCCTCCATATGAGGTTAAATGCGGGTTGCAAAATGGGGTGTCAACAAAACTTTAGGCTAAATGTATAAACTCAGCCATCGTCTATGGCTCCGTATCATATAACTTACGAATAAATAGATTTAAGCTGACTCCATTGTAGAAAGCTGCCAAGAGTATCTTGTCATCCATCTCGTCTACTAATAGGGCTTCCCTATTGAAACAACTGGTAAAAGATCATAAACTTTCATTCTCTCCTTGCTTTATGCTCAGCAAATTGGATGAGGAATGTTTCTACCTTTGTCCACCCACAAAGTTGTTAATGAACAACTTACTCTCAACTCCTGAAATGAAGTTATGATGTTTGGTGGTAAATTTCCAAACCACACTCTAGCTGGTCCTTTCAACGTGGTAAGGAAGGTTTTGCACATAATTTCATCGGGAACCCCTTGGAGATGCATGGTCGTCTTGAATGTGGCAATGTGATTGCAAAGATCATGCATTCTATCATATGAATTCGGCAAGGGATGACTAATGATGGTTGCAACGAAGGTGGAATTTGTCCTATGGATGAGATCATGCACATGGTTTGCTCTCCTCATGGAATCCTTCATCTCCTCCATGGCTCTCTTCATCTGGTCCATCTCTCTCTCCAAATGTGCTACCTTACGAGTGATGGTACCCCTAGATTGGTCCCCTTCAGCATTATTCTCAGCACCAACACATCTTGAGTTTTGGCTTTGTTCTCCACCATGCTATTGATGTTGGAAATTAGAGAACGCAGCGGAAAAAAAAATTAAATTTAAAACGGATCTACATCATTCGATATTGATAATATGCACAAAGTAAATTTCAGAATTAGAGAACAAGAGAGTGTACCTTGAAGCGGTGAATTTCAAAACCGAAGATTGAAGCACTTAGGAATACTTTTGATATTCACTCCAATTCCACTAACGCCCAAGAAGTGTGGACTCTCAATTGGTTACAAAAGGATGATTGGAGAGTGACATACACTCACTTCCACCATTACAATGTTGTTTTTTTCACACCCAGAAAATTCTGTACGTTTTTACCTTTTGTATCTAACCAATTATCTAATTGGGCTGGCTACTAGGGCCTTTCTAATTGGGCTTAAGTGTGTGGCTTGGAATGAGACCAAAAGAGATCAATAAGACACTAGCTCCAATGGGTCTTGGGCTTTTCTGTCAACTCTTGACAAGTCCAAAGTTACCATTAACTATATTTAATACCACTATAAAAATATAGTTGCACTTTAGGCCTTATCTATAAATTATATCCCAAGACTTTATTATACATGTAACCCCTTCATAAAATATTCGTAGTAATACAAAGTCATTAATGTAAACTATCACTTTGTAAATTACTACATCTTAATCCTTGAGTATCCGGTTTAATCCTTTAATGTTATTCATTATATATTTATGAAATCCAATTCCATAAATATATACTTTAGTCTTACTAAAGTGGTTAGGCCTAACTCTCTGAATAACAAACTCATTAAACTTATCTCAAGGGAATACTTTATATCTCCGTTAAGAGACTATGAATTCCATATTAAGAATACATGTTCCATCAACACTAAATGTGGCTGCCCAACATACTGAGGTTTTGACCATAACTATAGATCTCACTCCTGATATATCAAAGCAACCTATACCTTATGATCAGGTCCATTATTCTCTCAGGATTAAGAGTTCATGCAAATACAAGTCGTGAGATTTATTATTCATATGACAGTCATTAGGAAAATAATAAATCTCACAACGGTCCAGTTCAATATGTCTTAACTCTTAAAACATATTAACACATCAACCAGAAGTCTCCACTTCCATGATCAAGACAAATCATCGTGATTGATATGTTATAGTCTTCGCAGATGAAATGCCCAATTTCATCGCCGACTATGAACTATAATTCTGAGTTTACAAAGAACTTGTGATTTATATCTTCTGTGACTTTTCACATAAATCACATACTATGCATCTCATGGACCAAATGATAATGTCCTAATATTCATGTTACCATTATTTCAGATAATAATAAAACAAATTCATTAAACACAATATTAAGTCATACATAATGTCATACACAATGTCAAACTTAATATCATACATAGCATCATACAATAGGATTTAAGGGCACTAATCCTAACAATTGACGTTGCCTGTTAACTTCCTTAGTTAACTCTTGGTTCTGTTATGTCAATTCTGCCGTTGTTGTTGTCATGGATTGTAACTATTGTTGAATGTTCATAGGGGGTGGTGGTGCACGATTTGGATGACTGGAAGCGTTTCCACTTCCTGGTGTCCTGGACTAGTGGTCATTGACCTAATCCGAACCATGCAGCCTTTTTGTCTTGGTAAGGGCAAAGAAGTTTACACTTAGAAACTTTTAACTGCTTGTCTTCCAACAGACGGCACCAACTGATGATGCATGAAAATTAGTAAACTGGAATGCTTCGGACTATGATGATGACTATAAATCCTAAAAAAAAAAAAAAAAGAACTATTAAAGGTGACTGGTGTGACCCGGCCAAGAACCCTCCGATGGTTAAGTCAATATTCTCTCTAAGACAGAAGAATGGAAAATAGTGAATGGTGGAACTTACTTCTGGGAGCTGAGACCCGCTCCTTTTATAGAGAGTTTAACGTGGGTTGTTTGGGACTTATCACCATCGTAGGTGATGTTGGTGGTTAATGAAGAAAGTGGGGTGTGTGGAACAAAGTGTGTGGAATTCCTTCCACGTACCAAGCAATGTGGCATTTTTTGCTTATGTAGAACTTTGGAGAATCATTAGCCAAATTTACCAAGTACAATTTAGTCGTCCATATGTGTAGCCGTCTATAATATGTTGTCCATGGACAAGTTCTTTTTGGTGAATCCCATCATTCTCAATGTAGGGTCTTGTTGATACATTGTCATTCTGTTGTAGTTTTCCTTGGGTGTGATTAATATATGGATGACAACCAAGGATAAGCCATACTTAGTTGATCCCCATCAAACATATTGGGTCTAAGAGAACCTTCACTTTTGTTGCAAAGAAAGGGCTTGGCCCCAATGCTAGATGGAATATGCATGAGTATAGACTCGATGGGATCTACGGAAACATAACTAATAATGTAAGTTGTATTTTTTTTTTTATGTTCTATTTTTTATTGATTGTCTCTACTATACTGTTCTATTCTGTTTCTTGATTTTCTTTTCCTTTTTTTTTTTTTTTTTTTTATTGCTACAAGAAATTTTTTATGCTCTGTTTCTATAAGCCTTTTATATATATATATATATATATATTGTTAGTACTGTTTCTTGATTTGTTATTATTATAAGTAATTTTTTTTAAGCTGAAATTGGAGTATATAGGACAGTTTAATTAATTCTGTTAAAAAAATCAATATCTTGTGTCATTTTATCAATCCGTCTACCTCTATGAAAGTAGTAAGAGCAACAACCCAATGAAGGGAATTAACCCGAAATTCCCAAACTTGTGAGAAAAAAAAAATAGATAAAAACACACGCAAAAGAAAAATAATCACACGCACAAGACAATATTTACGTGGTTCGGCAATTTGCTTGCGTTCACGAAGTTGCAAGGATTTCACTATTATTAGGAAAAAATACAAAGTGCAGCAGTTCAATTTTTTTCTCTCTCTCAAAAAGTACGACCAAAGAAACCCTAATCACCAAACCTCCACTCCATGGACTAAGTCTCAGAAAATCTCCCATTAAAAACCATGTAACATTATTCGGGTCAAGTCCGGTTGTTAACCGAATCAAACACAACTAGGTTCCATAAAAGCCCAACACCCAAAACTAGAAAATTTAAGTGAAGAAGATGGGATGACTATTCTAATGGTAACTCCCAAAACGGCGTCGTCTGTCCAAAGTGTTAAATGCAAGACTCGTCTAAAGCCAAACATCGTCGTTTCTCATTAATTCATACAATATCATTTTTGTATTGTATTAAGCTTCAGTCATGTGTGAGAGTTAGATATCTCACGTGTAAAGTTCAGTTATTACGCATGTATCTTATCTGTTGTAACTGCCTATGTCTTTCTTACTCTCTCTTCTGTTACTTATATATCTTGTATCAGAGACTCATTCTAGTAATTACAGTTTTGTCGATAATATCTTGAATTCAGCTTTGTTTTCTCTCTATGTGTTTCTTGTTCTCTCTGTGAGATTTGTGTGTTTTTACACTCTAAATGACATTTTTTTCCCCTTCAATTTCAGGATGATTATGTCCTCTGCCATATTAATAAATTTAAAAAACAAAGAGGGTTTACAAGAGGCAATTCACACCAAGTAGAGGACGTTGCTACATCTGAGAATTTGGAGCTTCCACTATTGATTTTAGAAGAGACAAGTACTCCTTAGACAAAGGCCACAGTTGAGACACCACATTTGGATTTCAGTGATATTGATTGGGCTGAAGTTATAAGTATGGATAGTGCATCACATGATGTGTCACCATTGAATATGGAGCAAGATGACAATTTTGAAGCTTGGTGTAATTCGTTATTTGCATAGGAGTTTACTTTGATTTTAAGTTGTATTATAATGTGTCACTCTAGGTACAAATTATTAAGAGGTTATTCTTATAGTTACTAACACTGTTTAGATAAGTAAACCAACCAACTCTGTTGAGCTTGATCACAGTGCTAAAAGAAATGTGGCAAACCTGGCTTCTTTTTTAAAGCTGCAGTCATATCATCTAGCTTTATATATTGATTAGAGTTTCATTTTCATTCTCTTTCTGTATATGCTTTTATGTTTGGTATTTTTCCTCTTTATTTGCTTGTTATTTTATAGCTTCTATATGAGCGTTAAATTAAGCAAGTTCATGTATTTGATATTTTTAAAAGAAGGAAAAGAAAATTTTGGCAATCCTAAGTTAGATTTGCCGAGGGCTTGGGAACCAACGTGCAGTGAAGGTGCTCTCTCACTTGGTGAGGGAAAAAGCTCCCAAAATATTGTTTCTTATGGAGACAAAAAGAACAGTGGAAGAAATGAGAAGTATTCAAGCAGAACTACCATATGATGCAATGCTTGCAATCCCTTGCCTAGGGAGAAAGGGGTTTAGCGATGTTGTGGACAGAAGCAGAAGTGGATTTGCATATCCAAACTTATACCCAAAACCATATTGATGCTCTTATACTCACCAATCTGATAAAGCCATGGAGAATTATCGATTTCTATGCTAGACTGGAGGAACATCTCAAGCATGAGACTTGGGGTTTATTGAGGCACTTGTAGACTAGACACTCCCGTCCATGGGTGTGTATAGGGGACTATAATGAAATTTTGGTCTCGGAGGAGAAGCAAGGCAAACTACCAAAAGCCCAACACCTTATCCAAGATTTTAGAAGTGTGCTGCTACATTGGGGATTGATTGACTTGGGGTTTATGGGAAACCGATTACATGGAATAATGGCTGGGAGGGTGATGCATATGTATAACAAAGGCTGGACCGGGCTTGTGCAACACTAGAATGGAGAGAATTATTCCCTCAAGCACAGGTATGTCATCTTACAACCTCATATTCAGACCATATACCCATTCTACTAACAATATAAGGGCGGCAACTACCAAGAATGAGAAGAGTGCCAAAGCGATTCGAAGAGAAATGGGTAGCCCATTTAGAGTGTGAAATGATTGTTAGAGCAACATGGACAAATGTGCTTTCCATGGGTAGTCCGATGTACAATCTCTTTGAAAAAATAAAAAGTTGCCGAGTAGCATTGTTGGAGTGGAGCAAAAATACTTTTGGGAACTCAAAAGCATTTTTGGAAGAAAAACATAGGGTGTTGGAAGAGCTAATGGGCCAGAATAATGTGGAGCATGTTGCAGCCATTAAAAGAGTAAAGGAGGAGATCAATACAAGACTTTACAATGATGAACTTCATTGGCGCCAAAGGTCTAGGTCCATCTGGTTAAAGGCGGGAGACAAAAACACCAAAAATTTTCATCAAAGAGCAAGTCAACGAAGTAGGAAAGATCATATTGGTGGAGTGTTTGATAATGATGGGGTGTGGTGGGAATTTGATATAGGAATAGCAATTGTGGCAGAAAAGTATTTCTAAGACTTGTTCACTACAACAAATCCTTCAAATATGGACAATGTTCTTAATGCTGTAGATAGAGTGGTCACCCCAGATATGAACCACATGCTTCTTCAACCTTACACACTTGATGAGGTTCGGAGCGCCTTGTTTCAAATTCAAATGCACTTTTAGTCCCTACATTTTGAAGTTTTTCCATTTTAGTCCCTAAATTTTATTTTTTCCACATTTAGTCCCTTAAACCAATTTACGCTTTTTATTTTAGTCCTTCAAGCCCTATTCCGTCACCAATTAACGGGGGAACAGACGGGATCTATAAAATATTATTATTTTTTAACCCTGGTGAATAAAATAAGGAAGAAATCAGATTCAAGCTCACGTGATAAATCACGTGAAGCACTTTTAGTGCACTTACCACCTACCTCTGGCGCGCAGGTAACGAGCTTCCCCAAATCAGACTGAAATCCCTAGCTCTCTTCCTCTACCTCACAACCAACAGCCACCATCATCAACCTAAAGAAAATCCCACTTCTCTCTCTAACCACCACCATCATCATCAACCATCTCAAGATCCTCGCCTACCTCTAACGCGCAGGTAGTGACCTTTCCCAAATCAGACTTAATCCCCAGTGAAGCTCTCTGCCTCTGCCAAACAGCCATAAGAACACAACCTAAAGAAAAATCCCCACTTCGTCAATCTCTATCACTTGATACCCATACTATTCATGGAGTGGAGAAAATGAAAGCTGGGAGACTTCTGTATTTGTGAAAGGGTCTTCTCTCTCTTCTCTCTGTCCTTATTTATAGCTTTACAAGAAGGTTGGTGACTTTTTCCTAGTAGGGCCACAATGTTTTTGTATATTTTGGCTTTTTGACTGTTTGTTGGTCCTTGTTTGCATGTGTTTGGTTGTGGTTTACATTGTGGTCCATGTGTTCCCCGTGTATGACAAAAGTACTTTCTCTGTTTCTTTTAGTATGACAAAACTATTGAAGTAAGTATTGTATTCTTACTTAAATATTTGATTAAGTGCTGTGATCACCTAATACTTCATTAAGTGTTGTATGGTCTGCATGCAGAATAGAAAATTTTATTAGGTATGAGTGTTGTTTTGTTAAATATAATATATATTTTGTTCTAAATAATATATATTTTGTCCTGTAGCTAGCATTTTGTAATTGGTTTTAGTGTTATGTTGCATGCAGAAGGGATGAGCTATTTAGTTTATTTGTGCATCATGGTGGCAATTTTACTGAAAATGGCCGAAAATATGTGGGAGGTGCAGTAGATATAGTTGATAATTGTGACCCTGACAGGTGGTCCAAGGTTGAGATAGAAAGTATATGTAAGGACTTTGGATACACATCTGTTAGCAGGCTGTGGTATAAAATGCCTGGAGTGGACCAAGGTAAACTTCCATTTGATTGTTGATGATAGTGATGCCATGTTTCTAACAGACTTAGTGAGGGGTCATCAAGATATTCATGTGTATGTAGAGCACCCAATACATGAGCCTATATTAGTTAATGAAGGAAAGAATGCTGGTGAGGGTGTGCAACCATTAGCATTGGAGCAAGACTTTACAGGTTATTATGACAATGATGATGAGAGTGAACATGATGAGGATGATGATGGGGATGAGTTTTATAGTTTTTATGAGAATGATGACATGTATGCTAATGATCAAACCTTTAACAATGAGAATGAGGTTGAGGTTAATGCTAATGTTCCTACTGAGGTGGCTGCTTCTCAAATGGGTTCTAGGAGAGTAGGTAAAGAACTTGAGCACCCACCTGAGGTCTTTCATATAAATGATAGCAGCGATAGTGTGGGAAGTGATGGTGGGGAAAGTGGCCTAGAAGATGATGTAGAGTTGACCCATGGTGTTAGGGACTTTGTTGAAGATAGTAGTGACAGTTGGGATGGTAAGGATGATGCTGAAGTTAATAAACCTGGGCAAATGGGTGCTGGTGTAATGAACTCTGATTATGAGAGTGAGGAATTGCATAGTCTTGTTGATTCATCATCTAATGATGAGCTTGGGTGTGATAGTGATGATTAGTCTGAGGATGATAACAGGACACATGTGGGAGATGAAAGGGAACCGAAAAAAGAGCAAGTGAGGAAGTTCCCTGTGTTTAAGCCAGTGGCTAAGGCTGAGCAAATTTATTTTGAGAAAGATATGTTGTTTACTACACCTAAGCAATTCAAGGAAGATATAACAGATTATGCAGTTTCTGGTGGATGGGGGATCAAATTTGTTAAAAATGATCTGCAAAGGGTAAGAGCTGTCTGCCAAGAAGGGTGCAAGTTTGTTGCCTATCTAGCAAAGGTGCCAAGGGAGAGGAGCTACCAACTAAGGACATTGACATTGGAACACACCTGCTGTAGAAGTTATAAGAACCCTAGGTGTACTTCATCATACATTGGGAAGAAGTTGATGAAGAAGGTGAAAAGACAACCTAATATGAAGCTGAAGGACATCCAAGAGGCTGTCCATGACAAGTACACCGTAAATATAAGTGTAGGAAAAGCAAGTAGGGCTAGGGATAAGGCTCAAGAATATGTGGATGGGGTTTATACACAATAGTACAACCAGTTGTGGGAGTACTGTGAGGAATTAAGGAGGGCTAGTCCTGGTAGTACCCTACTTATGAAGGTACATACCTTCTATGATGGTGATTTAGCAGCTGAGATGGATTTGGTATGTGGGGTGCCTTATTTTGAGAGGCTATACATATGTTTGGAGGGCTGCAAGAAGGGGTTTTTGGCTAGATGTAGGCCATTCATTGGTTTGGATGCCTGCCATTTGAAGACTAAGGCAGGGGGGCAATTGATTACTACAGTCTGCAGAGATCCTAATGAGGAGTATTTCCCACTTGCATATGCAGTGGTAGAGGCTTCAACCAAGGATTCTTAGACTTGGTTCATCAATTTGTTACTTGTAGACATAGGTCAGAATAAGAGATGGGTGTTTATGTCAGACCAGCAGAAGGTGTGTACTTTATTCTCTACTTGGTTGTTTTTTCTTCATTTACTCATTGTATCTATCTCTAAGCCATATTTTCTTTTCATACTATTTGTGACAGGGGTTGGTGCAAACTTTCATTGATAACTGGCTACAGTATGAACATAGGATTTGCTGCAAGCACCTCTACAACAACTTTAGGAAGAACCATCCTGGTGTTCTACTCAGAGAACTGTTTTGGAGGGCAGCCAAGACAAGTTATAAAGAAGAGTTTGACAGGGTGATGAATGATCTGAAGGGCATTGATGCTGGTGCACACAGTTGGTTAGATGGTCATTCAACAACAAAATGGGCCAAACACATGTTTAGTGAGGATGCCTTGACCGACACTATAGTAAACAACATGTGTGAGAGTTTCAACAGTAGGATTCTTAAATTCAGGTCTAAGCCTATAATTAGCATGGTATGAGTCTTTGTGATCACCTACAATTAATTAGGTTAATTATGTCGTACTGTTTTTAGTAGGTTTTGCAATTAATGTCTAATGTTTCATTGTATGTGCTTGCAGCTTGAGTGCATCAGACTATATCTCATGACTAGGTTTCAAGAAAACAGAGTGAAGATTCTGAGAGTAGAGTCAGCTATTTGTGCCAAGGTTCTGAAAAGGTTGCACAAGGAAAAACTGGCAGCCAATAGGTGGATAGCTTGTTGGGCAGGGCAGACCCAGTTTGAAGTAAAAAATGGTCTGCAAAGTTTCACTGTAGACTTGGCCACAGCACACTGCAGTTGCAGGAAGTGGGACATAAGTGGCATACCCTGTGCTCATGCTATCTCGTGCATATTTTTCAACAGACAAGATGCTGAGCAGTATGTTCACCCATGTTACCATGTCTCTACATACAAGGCCTGCTATGAACCAATCATAGCACCAATCAATGGACAAAATATGTGGAGATCTAGTGATGTGGCCCCAGTTCAGCCTCCCATCAAAAGAAGACCACCTGGCAGACCTAAGAAGAAGAGGGCAAAGGAACCTAATGAGCCAACAAGGAGAGGTGGCATCTCTAAGCAATGCAAGACTTGTGGTAAGTTAGGGCATAATAAAAGAAGTTGCAAGGGTGAGATTGGAGGGAACTCCTCACTGCCAGGCACCACAAACAGAACCAGTGCATCTAGTAAGGTAATATATGGACATGTATGAAATGCAATTGTATTAGTTGCTTTCAAGTACATCTAATAATTTGCGTGCATTTCTTGTTTGTAGGCCAACATGCATAGCTTCAGCTCCACTCCAAGTGCACCACCTCAGTCCAGCATGCATGGCCGAGCCACTCCAACTGCACCATCTCAGGGCAAGACAAGCTCAGCCACTCAATTTGCACCATCTCAGACCATGATGCACCAATCCAGTCCAACTGTAACACCTCATGCCAGGACCAGAAGCACATTTATCCACTCACAGCAGCACACCTCCACTGAAGCTGCACCACATCAGTCAGGCAGCACCACACATAACTCCAGCAGCAGCAACCCAAAGCCAAGGCAGAAGAAGAGAAGGGTGGTCACATCAGAGACTCTAAAGGCTTCTAAGAACGCATCCAGATACATGGAATCAATCAGACATGGTGGGAGTCAATCATCTGTGCATGGTCCAAGGAAGTGAAGAGAGCACAAGTTCATCTGTGCATGGAACAATGCCATGTGTTTTGTAGAAACTGATAACTTAACTGTTTTGTGTATTTATGGTGGTAGGGTTAAACATGGAACATTGCCCTTTGTTTTGTAGAACTATGACTGTGTTCTAGTTATGATATTTGTAGAATTGTGAATGTGTTATGATATTTGTAGAACCATGACTGTGTTATGATATTTGTACAACTGTTTGTGTTCTAGTTCTGATATTTGTAGAACTGTGGCTGTGTTCTGATATTTGGTGTTGAGTCACAAGTCTGACCGTGTAGTGTTGCTGGAAGTGTTTGTATTGGTTTGATATAAAGTGAGTTATGACTCATCTTTTGTACTTTGACTATTTGTATTGCAGAAAAGTTGTATTGCAGGAAATTTGTGTTGCAGACAATTGAATTGCAGAAAATTTGTATTGTAGAAAATTTGTATTGCATCAGAAATTTGCAGCAGCAATTTGTATTGTAGAAATCTGGATTGCAACAGAAATTTGCAAAAATTTGTATTGCAGCAGAAATGTGTATTCCAGCTGTGTGTTGATGTAGAGATTTGTATTGCAGCAGATGGTGTGCCTTTATCAAACTGTGCCTTTGTCAATCTGTCAATCAAGCTCAAAAAGTTTGGTTCAAATTTGGTTTTTTGTTGACTGGGATTTTTGTTGTCAATCTGTCAATATGCTGTAGATATTTCAAGTAGATCTTTTAAGTCATGCCAAATAGATATTTCAAGTAGATCTTTTAAGTAAACCTCAGTTACATGCAAAGTTGGACATGTTTAATAGATATTTTTGGACAAGTTTAATAGATATTTTTTAAGATGTGGCTGAACTGCATAAGAGGGAATAATATGACTAAAAAGTGTACATAATTTTAGACCAGTTAAGAATTTAGAAGTTTGTACACTATTAATAATATGACTATAGGAATTTTTGAACAACTTAAGTAGCCTGTCTGTGCCAACATGCCCTGAATTGTCATCATTTACTCTCTTTGATTTTGAAATTGAGACTTACTAACAAATTTCATATTCACATCTCTTTTTTCAAATTGGTTATATAACTTTTTATTTTTTATTAAACTGAAACCAGTATGAATACAGTTCATAAACACATTTCAGCAGCCCCACATTAAACAACACAGTTAGAAAATAGGGGTATTCATTTCATTCCAGGAATGGTACAAAAAAAAAAACCAGCAGGTGTATCCATACTAACTGCTTAACCACAAAATGTACACACTACCAGCCCTTTGCATTAGCAATTACAGGATATTGAAACTCCCTCATCTATGAAACATGCTAACTAAACATACACTTCCACCACCCACCTAATCAAACATAAACACTTCCACACTTCCCAGCCTAATCAAACTTCCACTACCTGTCTAACTACCCATACAATTAACGAGACAAATCCCACATATCACCATTAAGAATGCCAAAGCCACATTGTAAAACTTCTCTCTCCTGTGGCATCTTGCAAACTCAGCCTCTAGTCTGATAATCCGTTGCCTTTGCTCTGGGATGAGCACCTTACCATGATCACATATCTCATCATCACGCCATTGGAAGAATTTACACTTTCGCCCAACCTGAAATGCAAACCAATTTCTTTATCCATCAAGCTACTTAATGACCAATAAGGACTGTATAATTAACATGAAATTGAAAAAACATTGTTGTTTATATATAACCACAGCAATCCAATTTTTAAGCAAATATTACCATTGAAGATCAATAAACTAACCTAACCAACAAAAGGAAAATATTCCCCAGTCAACAAATTGAGTTTAAATTTCGCAAACCCAAGCCATATGCATCCATAACAACTCACAAGTGAATGCAGTCAATAAACCAGAGACTTAACCTCATATGCTCACATAATGCATGTCACAGTTGAACAATACCCTTATATGCACAAATCCTACCTCTTGAACAAGGTGTCAAAAACTACTAGCAGCATATTTTACACCACCAAACAGCTTAGTAAAACAAGAAAAAAAAAACCCCCAAAATTATTGCTTCCAAACCCAGGAAAACGAACTAAATGCAGAAAGTCCCTCCTCCCTTAACCCCAATGAAATAAAAATAAAAATACAAAAACCCCATGATTCAAAATCAAAAGCTTGGACTACCCAGTAGAAAAAACATGATTAATTAAAAAAACACTCAAATATTGAAATACCCAGTAGTTTGGACAGCCATAAAACCTTCTACCAGGGTTGTCCGGTGTCCACGAAACGACTAACACTGGTTTTTCATCACAGTAGCACCTAAATGGAGCTCTCCTCCTCAAGCTTGAACTGGTTCAAGAGCTTGCTTCCATCTAATCAGGGGCTTCGAAATGGTTGAAGATCTTGAGATGGTTGATGATGATGGTGGTGGTTAGAGAGAGAAGTGGGATTTTCTTTAGGTTGATGATGATGGCTGTTGGTTGTGAGGCAGAGGAAAAGTGTTAGGGATTTCAGTCTGATTTGGGGAAGCTCGTTACCTGCGCGCCAGAGGTAGGTGGTAAGTGCACTAAAAGTGCTTCACGTGATTTATCACGTGAGCTTGAATCTGATTTCTTCCTTATTTTATTCACCAGGGTTAAAAAATAATAATATTTTATAGATCCCGTCTATTTCCCCGTTAATTGGTGACGGAATGGGGCTTGAAGGACTAATAAAAAGCGTAAATTGGTTTTAGGGACTAAATGTGGAAAAAATAAAATTTAGGGATTAAAATGGAAAAACTTCAAAATGTAGGGACTAAAAGTGCATTTACGCCTAAGTATGGATAGTGCATCACATGATGTGTCACCATTGAATATGGAGCAAGATGACAATTTTGAAGCTTGGTGTAATTCGTTATTTGCATAGGAGTTTACTTTGATTTTAAGTTGTATTATAATGTGTCACTCTAGGTACAAATTATTAAGAGGTTATTCTTATAGTTACTAACACTGTTTAGATAAGTAAACCAACCAACTCTGTTGAGCTTGATCACAGTGCTAAAAGAAATGTGGCAAACCTGGCTTCTTTTTTAAAGCTGCAGTCATATCATCTAGCTTTATATATTGATTAGAGTTTCATTTTCATTCTCTTTCTGTATATGCTTTTATGTTTGGTATTTTTCCTCTTTATTTGCTTGTTATTTTATAGCTTCTATATGAGCGTTAAATTAAGCAAGTTCATGTATTTGATATTTTTAAAAGAAGGAAAAGAAAATTTTGGCAATCCTAAGTTAGATCTGCCGAGGGCTTGGGAACCAACGTGCAGTGAAGGTGCTCTCTCACTTGGTGAGGGAAAAAGCTCCCAAAATATTGTTTCTTATGGAGACAAAAAGAACAGTGGAAGAAATGAGAAGTATTCAAGCAGAACTACCATATGATGCAATGCTTGCAATCCCTTGCCTAGGGAGAAGGGGGTTTAGCAATGTTGTGGATAGAAGCAGAAGTGGATTTGCATATCCAAACTTATACCCAAAACCATATTGATGCTCATATACTCACCAATCTGATAAAGCCATGGAGAATTATCGATTTCTATGCTAGACTGGAGGAACATCTCAAGCATGAGACTTGGGGTTTATTGAGGCACTTGTAGACTAGACATTCCCGTCCATGGGTGTGTATAGGGGACTATAATGAAATTTTGGTCTCGGAGGAGAAGCAAGGCAAACTACCAAAAGCCCAACCCCTTATCCAAGATTTTAGAAGTGTGCTGCTACATTGGGGATTGATTGACTTGGGGTTTATGGGAAACCGATTACATGGAATAATGGCTGGGAGGGTGATGCATATGTATAACAAAGGCTGGACCGGGCTTGTGCAACACTAGAATGGAGAGAATTATTCCCTCAAGCACAGGTATGTCATCTTACAACCTCATATTCAGACCATATACCCATTCTACTAACAATATAAGGGCGGCAACTACCAAGAATGAGAAGAGTGCCAAAGCGATTCGAAGAGAAATGGGTAGCCCATTTAGAGTGTGAAATGATTGTTAGAGCAGCATGGACAAATGTGGTTTCCATGGGTAGTTCGATGTACAATCTCTTTGAAAAAATAAAAAGTTGCCGAGTAGCATTGGTGGAGTGGAGCAAAAATACTTTTGGGAACTCAAAAGCATTTTTGGAAGAAAAACATAGGTGTTGGAAGAGCTAATGGGCCAGAATAATGTGGAGAATGCTGCAGCCATTAAAAGAGTAAAGGAGGAGATCAATACAAGACTTTACAATGATGAACTTCATTGGCGCCAAAGGTCTAGGTCCATTTGGTTAAAGGCGGGAGACAAAAACACCAAAATTTTTCATCAAAGAGCAAGTCAACGGAGTAGGAAAGATCATATTGGTGGAGTGTTTGATAATGATGGGGTGTGGTGGGAATCTGATATAGGAATAGCAACCGTGGTAGAAAAGTATTTCCAAGACTTGTTCACTACAACAAATCCTTCAAATATGGACAATGTTCTTAATGCTGTAGATAGAGTGGTCACCCCAAATATGAACCACATGCTTCTTCAACCTTACACACTTGATGAGGTTCGGAGCGCCTTGTTTCAAATGCACCCATCAAAATCACCCGGACCGAATGGTATGTCTCCTTTCTTTTTCCAAAAAAATTGGAATATTGTTGGTCCAGAGGTGATAGAAGCTGTATTATCATCACTCCACTCAAGTCACTGTTTACAGAAAATGAATTTTACTCATATTGTTTTGATTCCAAAAAAAAAAAAAAAAAAAAGTCTTAACACTGCTTTTATCAATCTTGGAAGAGCACAATTTCTTTGTGGTCTCATTTCCGGTGTTCCAATTGACATCGTGCACACATCTTTCAAACCATTAGGAAAGCAGTAGCTCGATTAGTAGCTCGAACATGTCTTCCTTTTTGCAGTCTCATCATGAAGATCTTGCTTCGTGAAGGTGTCTGTTCACCAACAGATGGAAAGATTATATCGCGTTCTCGACCAATATCTACGATGACTCTTCAAGCAAGCAAGAGTCACTCCTCTAGAACACCTAAGAGTGAGCCATCCACACATGAAACTCCACTTGCTCATGCTTCAGTTACACCTGTGCAATCAACTGGCACTCCATCTGTTCCCCCTGGATTTCAAACGGCCAAGTAAACCTACTTGATTGAAAATGTGCTACATCGGATCTCCGATTTGGAACGGCTTCTCCACTCCATCAACAACCAAACTCAAATGCGTCTCACAACCATTGAGACACAACTAGATGCTATGCAGCAAAAGCTGTAAGATAGCTTTTAGCTATTCGTGCCAAAAAAGGGGAGAGCAGCACATAGTAAGGCGAAGAGCAGCACAAGAATGAGAAGGAGTGTGCATACTGAAAGGGGGAGTTGTGTGCTCAAAAAGAGCTAATATAGTTGATATACACTCACACATATATACCTGTCTTGGTTATAGATATTTGCTTGCTAGTTTTTATATACTCCTGTGTGGATATGTTTATAATACTTTTGGGAAAACTTGTGGTTAACTAGTATATATATATTTATGATGTTATTCAGTATGTGTTAAGGCTTTGTACCTGTTGCTTTTGTAAGCTTTTAAGGTTTATGTGCCCATGCTTTGTAGCTTTAGTACTTGTTAAATGTCATGCATTTTATTTAAGTACATCACTCTTGTGCCCTTTGTTGGATTCTATATCCTTAATGCAATTTCCTAGTGTTGTTGCATTGGTTGAGTGTTGGACATGCAAATGGTACTTTGTAATTGAGCTTAGTAGCTTGCATATCCAGATGTTCATTCCAGGTGTAAATGAGCATTGTGATCCTTTTTTTATAGTGATTGTTTGTTTTTGGTCAAGCCTTGGTTTATTACTTGTTTCCATTTTGCTTGATCGCATTGTACTTGCTCCATATGCATTACAAGTTTTCTGCATACAATGATCATATTGTGTTGTTGTGTTTCAGGAGATACTTGTTCTTATGGTTCAAGAGTTTCACAAATACTAGAGTTAGGTGTAAGTGAGTATTGATCAACTGTTCCCAACTCACGCATTAAGTCTAGAGTTTGTTGTAGGGTTTTGTCATGGAATAGCCAAAGGGGGAGATTGTAAGGTTGAATTTAATCAATCATTGTATTGGCTTTATTTCGTGCCAAATTTGCTTGTAATTTAGCAATTAGTAACCATGTATTTAGGTGAGAATCATGTAAGGGTAGTGAGTGAGAGAGTGTGAAGTCGCAAGGCCAAACCGCCAACCAACCCTGTTTTGAAAAACCTAACTCTTCGCATTCCACTCTCACCCCAGTATAAATACCCCTTATACCCACAAAATGTAGAGAGCTTCTAGAGAAAATTTTGAGAGAGAAAACCTAAAGAAAAACAAGATTGATTCATCTACAATCTTCACATAGAGACTTTTCAAATTTCTCTACTCTCATCCTCTTCATTGTTACATTATTGAAAGGTTCTTACCCAAATCCTTTTTTCACCATACCCACATCTGTAAGAAAGCTATTCAATGCTTTGAGGAGCAGTTAAGAAGGGACCAATGATTATTGGTTGATGCTATGGGCTATAGCGAAATCTGGTAAGCTAGAAAAGACAAAGATTCTGCGTAATCTCGTTAGAGCAAGAAGCTTGGAGGGCTTAGGTACACTAGGTAGATTAGGCTTAGAGGGTCTATTGTTGTTCATGTATCCAAACTTCATTTTCTAGTAGATTATTGATCGCTTGGAGGGCGGCGGAGAGGTTTTACGCCGAGCGCTTCGGTTTCCTCTTCGATAACACATCATTGTGTTGTCCTTGTGTTTGCATCTCTCTTTCCTTAATCTTTGCCATTTAATTTCTGTTGTGGATGTCATTTTATTTGGTTTAGATTGTTTATCAATTTTGGTATAAGCTTATATTCATTTTCTGCACATACATTGTTTGATATAAAGTTTGAATTGGTAATTTGTATTTTGGGGGTCTAAACGTTCATAGTGTTTTATACACTTTTTGAACATTCATACTCGATCATAAGCTTTACTGATATCCAGCTTAACTGCCATTTGCCCCTTTTTTCCCCTCCTTTTATTTCGCATCCTGTGTAAAACTTCAAAAGCTACAGTAGTGTTATCAATGATAAGCCGATTAGGATCAGAAGCACTTTGGGCATCATATATCACATTTGGCAGAATAATTTTTAGCCGGTTTGCAATAACCTTTGATACAATTTTAGAGACTAGATTCTCCAAGCTTATAGCGCGGTAATCAGCCATACATTGTGATTTTTTTTTTTTTTTTTT
>NW_027069536.1:1327794-1365166 GCF_002906115.3 Quercus suber
GGCAAAAGATGAAACTATCATCTGCAAACAAAAGGTGGGATAGGCGGACCCCCTCCCCCCCCCCCGCCCCCCCCCAATTGCCGGATAGAACACCCTGCAAATTTTTAGCTTCCTCTACCTTTCTAATCATAATGGACAAGCCTTCAGCACAAAACAAGAATAGATAGGGAGACAACAGATCACCTTGTTTTATACCCTTTGTGGGGGTGACAAAACCCTTTGGCTCTCCATTTATGAGGACTGAGTAGGTAGCTGTGCATATTGTTTCCATAGCTAACTATACCCATTTTCATCCAATCCTAGTTATCTGTGACAGTGCAATGTTCATTGTTCGCTTTCTACTGAGTTGTATCTGAACAATCATCATTTTTGGTCACCATTTAATTTCTCAGATATTCATTGCATCAGTGTTGCTTATTTTCTTGGTACTGTCTTGGTTAATGGTCTGTGTTTGAGTAATATCTATCTTTGAACTTTACTGCTTATTCAACTCTTCAACTAACCTGAACCTAATCAAATTGTGTTCCATGTTTTGGGTTTTTGCTCTTGGTTCTCTACTGTGTGTCTTCTTTTCTGCAGATGTCACCCATTCCGCTAAGGGGGGGCGGGGGGGGGGAGGGGGTCCGCCTATCCCACCTTTTGTTTGCAGATGATAGTTTCATCTTTTGCCCAAAGGGTTTTGTCACCCCCACAAGGGGTATAAAACAAGGTGATCTGTTGTCTCCCTATCTATTCTTGTTTTGTGCTGAAGGCTTGTCCATTATGATTAGAAAGGTAGAGGAAGCTAAAAATTTGCAGGGTGTTCTATCCAACAATGGGGGGGTCCGCCTATCCCACCTTTTGTTTGCAGATGATAGTTTCATCTTTTGCCAAGCTGCAATGGAGGAATGCCAATGATTATTAGCCATCTTAGAGCAATATGAGGCAGCTTCGGGGCAAGCTATAAACAGGTAGAAAACAACCTTATTCTTTAGCATAAATACAAGAACAGATGTAAAGCAAAACATACAGAATATGATGGGGGCCAAAATAATGGAGGATTGTGGAAATACCTTGGGTTGCCAATGGCTAGCGGAAAGTCTAAAGTGAATAGCTTCAAAGATCTACAAGAAAAGATCACAAGGAGGGTGATGGGTTGGAAAGAAAAATTGATTTTGAAGGCGGGAAGGGAAATCCTAATTAAGACCGTGGCGCAAGTAATACCAACATACTCCATGAGCATTTTTAAAATTCCAAAGACCTTGTGTGATACTATAAATTCCACCATGGCCAAATATTGGTGGAGACAAACAAAGGAGGAGAAGAAGATACATTGAATAAATTGGAAAAAACTATGCTCACCAAAAGCAAAAGGGGATATGGGCTTTAAAGACATCCAAGCCTTCAACTTGGCATTGCTAGCAAAATAGGCGTGGCAATTGATTCATAACACCCACTCCCTCTTCTACTGGGTCTACAAAGAAAGGTATTTCCCAACTTGTTCGTTTATGGAGGCTGAATTGGGACACAATCCTTCATATGTTTGGCGTAGCCTACTGACTGCACGAGACATTATAAGGGCAGGGGCACAATGGAAGGTAGGGGATAGCAGTAGAATTGAAGTGGCAGTTGATAAATGGCTGACACACGAACCGGTATTCATTGGGGAAGAACAGACCACTATGCTAGTCAATGAGATGAAGACACGGGCCAGTGGAACAGACAAAGGGTCCATGATTTATTTGTGCCCAGAACCCGGAATGAGATCTTGACCATACCGCTGAATGCAACACACAGAAGGGATGAGCTTGTATGGAAGGCGAACAGAGCAGGGAGGTTTTCAGTTAAAACGGCTTACCAAGTCGCTCTTCGCCTCATACAACAAGATGGTGCTGAACACTCGGATGCTCGTATGGATGGCAAGGTGTGGAAGGAAATTTGGGCTCTAAAGGTACCAACGAAGGTCAGGAATTTTATTTGGAGAGCCTGTTCAAACATTCACCCCACTAAGGAAAATCTGCAGAACAGAAGGGTGAAGGTGGACTCGAGATGTGAAATCTGTTGTCAACAGCCTGAAACAAACTCTCACTTGCTATGGGAATGTCCATGGCACGAAACGTGTGGGCAATATCGAAAGGAAGGGTGCAGAAATGTAGCAAACAGGTGAAGCATTTCTTTCATTTATTTCGAACGCTGAAGGACAAGCTAACGGCGAAGGAGCTTGAACAGTGGGCCCCGACGTCATGGGCAATCTGGAATGCTCAGAATAAATACTACTTTGAGAAGGTTCAGATGCAGCCAAGGTTAATCATGGATCATGCCACGGGACTATTGGATGACTACCAGCGTCTTGCAGCTTCGCAAACCACCTCCTGAGTTGCACCAGAAGAGCCCCTGTATTTTCTATAAAATGGAGCTTCAGGTTACCTTTAGTGTTTTGTTGTCCATTACGTGGGGCTAGGGAGACATAATAGAATTGGGCTGTGGCTGTATGTGGTCACAAGGGCCAAAGATAATAGCTCTGTAATACGTTTCTTTTTTTAATAATATATACTTCTATCAAAAAAAAAAAAAACCTTAATGTCTGAAATCTCAACTGTGCCATTAGAATAGTTTAATCACATCATTTTACAGCTTGGGATACTGTTTTCCTAGGCACGGGTTATGATAAAAAAGGAAATGGCTAATTAGTTTGAATGTGGCAAGGAGCTCTTAATTTGCATATGTTTCCTCCCACCTTATTAGGAAGAAAAAGACACGGCTATATACATGCATTTTGCTGAATGGGTAGGCAGCTCTGAAGCACATGTTCTTGGAAAATATTCTGTCACAGAAGTTCGTAGTTTCTTCAATGGCTTTTGTTGGTTAATTAAAATACAGTAAGTGACAAGTTTCCAATTAATTTTGAAAATTGATATTATTAAATAGTATATATTATCAAATTTAGGTCATACTTCTTCATTTTTATTGGTATCAGAGTACAATCAGTAAAGCATGTGAGAGGTTTTTATTTATTTATTTACTTATATATCTCATAGGGTTTTTTTTTTTTTCATATATATGTTTGGAATTCCTGATTTAAATAAATTAATTTATAATAGGACCCCAAATGATTATTTGAAGTTCAGACCCTGTTGAGTAGTGATTGTTGCAGGTTTCTCAGCATTTTGGACTTTTATGTATAAGTTGATTGCCATTGGGCATGTTAATCAGTATAATAGATTTTAACCAAACATTTGTCAATAAAAAAAAAAGCTCGTGCATGAAAGAAATTTTAATTATATTCTAAATTGGATAGATAAATTTGTGCCATATGTCTCATCTTTTTTTTTTTTTAATTATTATTTGTGCCAAAATGAATGATGCATCGACACTTGACATAGAAGCCAAGAAGACCACAATAATGATACTCAAATTTCTTAATGCCAAAGTTAAAAGAAAATCCAATTTGATTCCAACTTGGATTTCATTTAGAGTCTAATTTGATGTCAAGTGTCCAATTTAATTTCTTAATTTTTGTATAGCTATTTACAACACTAAAAGAACTGAGGAGTGCAATTATAAAGGCATTAAGTTCTCTTTCAATTATAGTGCAATTTTATATTAGTTCTCTTTCAATTTTATATATATATATATATATATATATATATATTCTGTGCAATTGTGATTGTTCTTAATTTTCTCCATGCATATAGAATCTAAATTGGAGGCCAATTATGCGTCATGTGTCTTATTTAATTTTTAATTTTTATGATAAGTGAATTATAGAGTGTAAAAATCAAAAAGTCCAAATCTAATTAAATTCTAAATTGGATTTCAATTGGAGTCTAATTTTGCGCCATGTGTCCATCTAACGTTTTAATTTTTATGGCTGGTGAATTATTGGATGCAAAAACCAAAGAGTCTAAATCCAATTAAATTCTATGGTTTAAAAATAATGAGAAACCATTACATTTTTTAAAATTTTATAGTTTAAAAAATGTGTAAGCTAATACCACATCTTCTAAAAAAAAGAGTATAATTTGAACCGTATAATTGTAATTGTTTTTAATTGTACATGTGCATATGTACGAGTTTACACATTAGCTATACTAAAGTCAAAACACAATCAAAATCCAAATTGTCGGTGAGTTACACCAGTTACTAAAATAAAAATTTGTTTTCAACATGGCTTAAATATAGTTACTAAAATAAAAATTTGTGTTCAACATAGCTTAAATAAGCTAGTTTAAATAATCACTATTTTTGAACCTGGACTAGACCGGTTGGGTTAATCGGGATTGTGTCACGCACATCTTGTTTGTCAGGAATGAAAAATTAATAAATATAAACCAATTTAAGTATCAAATATATTAAAAAATTAAATGACACATCACAGTTTGACCTCAGTTGAACCTCAGTCCGACCTCAAAAACATTGAACCTCTCGCTTTCCCCATTCATTAAACAATCCGGGTTTCAAAACCACGCAAATAATATGTAGCAATTATTGTTTTTTGGGTTTTTGTTTTGAATAAATGTTTTCAATTTCCATAAAAAAAATAAATTTATACAGGTAAAATTGAATTAGGAAGACATTTCTTTTATTTGGAAAAAATGTAACAAAATTGGGAAGACAATTCAAACTATATGTGAATTTGCAGTTTAAGCTCTAGCCACTCCTTTCTAGAGCTATCCCTTACTTCTTCTTCTTCTTTTCTTTTTTTTAATGATCAAAAAAATGGGTAGGGGAGTGATTTGAGTTGGCGTCTTCCATCCCTTCCTTTTGTCCACTTTCATATGTTGTTAGTTTGATTCCCCCCACCCTTCCTCCCCCTTTCATATTTTCAGGTCTCTAGACTCAAAAGCTCCATCAACATCCACCCTATGGGCACTCTTTAGAGCACCACGAGAGGAAATGTACAAGTAGTAACCTAACCAACTTAAAAGCACCTCTTTCAAGTTTCAACCTAAGAGGCTAGAAAGACAAGCACTTCCTACTACTTCAATGTGATGAAAATGGAATGAAAAATTGCCTCTTAACACAAATCATTCAGCTAAGTGTTTTTACATGTATGCTAAAATCTCTCTCTCTCTCTCTCTCTCTCTCTCTCTCTCTCTCACACACACACATATACATACATACATACATATATATATATATATTCTTTTATTATTTTCTTGGGGGCTAGGTTTTGTTTTGGTTTATTGGTACCAAAAAAATGGGCAAGAGTTTATTATATTCTTTTTGAGTCTGAATTTGGTAAGGGTGGTTTACTCCCTCCAATACTACCATGCCACATCAAATTTTCATAAAGATCTACAAACTAATGAATAGAGTCCAGCACATAAAATTCTTTCTCTATATTTTTAATTTTTAGAAAATCAACTCCTATAAAATTAAAATATGCCTGCAAATAGCCAAATACCACTGCCTCCAACTATGCAAAGATGCCGGTGGAGATGATTCTGGAGCCACCTTCATGTGGTGGTCACAATCATTAAACCCATCCCTCCTGTTAATACAAACATCAAAACCCCTTTTTTTAAACAACCAAATCTCAATATTTGGTTTCATAAGGAGGTGCTGAGCAATTTCAAGAGAAGAGTTGGTTCTTTGTCTTCTTTGGAAGACTTTCTTTCCATCAATGCCTTCCTCAAAGTAATTCTAATGAAAAAGTTATGATTTTTTTAAAAAAGTTGTCAATTGGGTTCTGTATTTGGTATACAGGGGATGTCAAACTAGTTTATAGGAAAACCAAATTTATTTGCTAATTTATCACAAATGGGCACACCGTGAAGGTCCTAAAAGGTCAAGAAAAGCAAGAGAACCCATTTATCAAGAGGAGAGTTTTGATTGCATCCAAGTGGTCCTCAAGTAGTCCATTGCTCCGCCGCTTTTGCTGCTACAAGCCCAACCACAGTGTCCATGAACGTTGCCAAAAGTTTCTGAAAATAGTTGGGTGGGCCTCTTCACCAAACGTTGAAGCAATGACCACCACGCAAAGGAGGTCTGGTGAGGTTTGTGGCGGGAGACAAAGGAGCTAAAGAGGGAGATGAGGTTTTATTTTAGGGATTCTTTTTCACATATGTGAAATTAGAGGTGGCAATTCATATTCGTGTTAGTGTGTCAGGTTCGTGTCGTGTCCACTCATGAGTAATCGACTATATGGGTCAACACTAACCTGACATGTTTATTAAATGGGTCAAGATGCCTCAACTCTTAACATGACCCATTTATTAAACGGGTCAGTTGTGTCAACCTGTTTATCAAATTTTATCAAAATGGAAAAAAAAAAATAGTATTAACCAAATTTATATGAATTATGAAAAACCAAAAAATAAATATTTTAAAAATAAAATTTAGAACTAACGAGTAACTGCATCACAAATAATCATTCAAAACTAAAACATATCCCAATATCACAAATAATAAATCATAATATATTAAAGAAAATAAACCACGACAACTAATAAGTTTATATACCTAGGGTTTGAAGGGTATATTGGTAAAATGTCATTTAATTAAACAGGTTAGACATGTCAAATGAGTTTCATGGGTTGGACACTAACCCCACCCCTTTATTAAACAAATCAGTCATGTCAATCCAAATATGACACTAACCCATTAAGCCTTAATCCATAATTTGCTAATTTCATGTCGTGTCGTGTCGGGTTCGCGAGTCGTGTCTAATTTTGCCACCCCTATGTGAAATAATTTTTTTTCTTTTTAGATGTTATTAGGTGTATTTGGATGTATTGATTTTACAATGAGTCTTAAGTAAAATACTGATGTGACATGTCCTTATTGGTTGTGTAACCAAAGGGTTTACACTCCATCCTTATTGAATTTATTCTCATTTTTTTATTAATGTTTAATAAATCGGCCATCATATTGCTAATTTCCAAAAACATTATAAATTTTTTATGATTCACGTGAATTGCCTGTAACTCTGACAGACAATGAAAGTAACGCATACATAGTGGAATCTTTTGTCTTTTGATAATTTGATATTTACAACAATGGCGGAGGGAGAATTCAAATCCTAGTTCTCCTAATATAAGAGAGTAAGCTATCTTATTGAGATATAAGACTCTTCGCATATACATAATTGAATCTAAAAGTGATTATTTTCTACTAAAAACAGTGGATTGTATGTTCTTTATGTTCTTAGCATGCATTTCAAATTTCGTATCAATTAGATGTTATTTACTATTAGATCCACATACTTATTTTTTATGCTTAATTTTAGACTACAAAAACATGAAATTTAAACACTTGATTAATGACATTGTTATTGATCTTTGATTATCTGAAAATTTTACAAGCATAAAAAATATAAAAATAAAATGTAATCTAATGATGGATTGCTTAAAATTCACATCCAATAAAAAGATATTGAGTAGCGTTGAAACCAATTATAGCTAAACTTTGTTCAAAAGGAAATTAAAGAAGAAAATTGATTAAAATAGAATCTTGAGTCACGTAAACCATCTGTAGCTCTGATTGACAACGAAAGTAAAGTATACACAATTAAGTCTAAAAAGAAGGAAAGCCATTATTTGTCACTAAAAATAATAATTTTGACTCACATGAACCACATATGAGTTTGATTGACGAAAAAAGTAATATATACATAGTGAAAATCAATTGAAAAAAAAAAAAAACAATTAATTGTCAGGAACAATTATTTTTATTTTATTTATAAAAACCCTAACATGAATGTCCTATAATTCTACGAAAGTAATGTATACAATATAGAATTTGAATAATAGAAGTGATTATTTATGATGAAAGAAACAAAATAAGAAAAATATATTTTATATAAATAATGAAATCTAAGAGATAATTTATCATTTAAAGAAACAAATTCCATTGTTTATATAATTCACAAGCCACAAAAAAAAAGTTATTTTTCACGAAGAGAAACAAAATATTATACAAGTGAATTAGCTCTAACCAACAACAAAAGTAACGTATATACAATAAAATCTAAAAAATAAGGAAAGTGATGGACTAAACCATGTGTCGACTAAATGCATGCTAAACCATGGGCTCAAACAGAAAACTAGTTTTTAGAAACCAACTTATCCCAAAGCCAGGGGATCCCTATAAAAGGGACCCTACCTTGTTGCCTAAGTGCATATAGTTGCTCAATTACCACATTGTTTGAGTTGGCTTTGTTGAAATGGGAGCTATATCTCCTAGAGCCCAATAGAAATTGATGGCTGGGAAAGGTGCGATATAATTTTTCACCTCTTTTTTATTCCAAAACTGAGAAAAAATGGGTTCCTTCCCATGCCATCAATTTTTATTGTTTCTAGGGATGTCTCCCTTTTCCCCTCATGCTGCTTGTTAGAATTTCTCATCAGTTTCATAACTCGTTGGATCTCATTAGTCTTTTAAAGAATTTTGTACCGTGTGTACTGTGTAATAGTTCTTCTTTCTTACGTTGAAAAGAAATGCTTTCATGTTAATTAGAAGGGGATACAAAGCTTAGCCTCACTTCTCTAATATTCTTCACATTCTCTTCACACACTACCCTTACATGAATCACACCTAAATATAGGATTACTAAGTGCTAAATTACAAGCAAATTGGCACGGAATAAAGCCAACAAGATGGTTGATAAATTTCAACCTTACACTCTTTGCATTTCGTGGGAATGAAGGGTATTTATACTAGGGTGAAAATGGAATGTGAAACGTCAGCTTTTCCCAAACAGGGTGCTCTGGTGACTTGACCTCGTGATTAGGTTGAGTCACAAGTTCAAGCCGCGAGCTAACTGCCTAGCCAGCCTGAGACTTTTGTCCTGTAGTGCAACAGCTGGTGCGACTCTTCAGCTTCTGGCATGCTTGGCACGTGTGCACCTTCTGGCGACTTGCAAGCCGCGAGCCACCCGCAAGATCCAGTCGTGAGTCCCTGTTTCTTTGCACAATCTTGAGCATTTCTTCACACTCTCTCACTCACTACCTTTACAAGATTCCCACCTAAATACAGAGTTACTAAATGCTAAAATATAAGCAAATTTGGCACGGAATAAAGCCAATAAGATGGTTGATTAAATTTAACCTTACATAAGTCTTCTTAAAGTCTCCTACATCTTTACTGACAAGAATCCATCAAAAGTTCCTACTGATGAGATGAGTGAGGAAGAATACATTCACCATCAAGAAAAAATAGATAAGTATACAAAAGATGAATATAATTGTCACTCTTATCTATTGAATTGTCTTGCCGATCATTTCTATGATTATTATGATACAACTTACAATTCTGCTAAGCAAATTTAGAAAACTTTACAAAGCAAGTATGATATCAAGGAGGCAGGTGCAAAGAAAGTATGCTGCTAGCAGAATTTTCCGATACCAAATGGTGGATGGAAAATCTGTGGTGGATCAAGCACAAGACTTCCAAATGATTGTGGCAGAATTGAGATCCAAAGGCATAAAGATTAGAGACAATTTGGTGGTAGCTGGCATAATTGATAAACTACCACAATCTTGGAAGGAGTTCCAAAAGACTTTGCGGCACAAACAAAAGGAGACATCCTTGGAGACTTTGATCACACGCATCCGTGTGGAGAAGGAGACTAGAAGACAAGATGCACTCATAACACAAGAGAGCAATGGTAATTCCACCACAAAGGTAAACCTTATTTCAGCCAATAATAATATGCCCAAAAATCATTTTCCTAGAAATGGTCAATTGAAGCCTAAAAAGAGAGCCTTTAAAAATAATAATAGACCTCAAGGAAGGGAAAACTCAAATAAAAATTATAATGAGAACTAAGGACCCCTTTCACAAGATCAATTTAATAGATCTTGTTTTGTTTGTGGCAAGAGTGGGCATATTGCTCGATTTTGTAAATTTTGGAAACGTGAATCTGTCCCGTAGGCTAATGTAACCGAAGAGCCTTTAATGGCTATGATTACAGTCATCAATATGGTGCAATATGTTGAAGGGTGGTGGGCAGATTCTGGTGCTAATAGGCATGTCTACTATGACAAAAATTGGTTCAAATTGTACACTCCTTTTGAAGAAAAAAAAAATTGTTATGCTTGGTGACTCTAACAAAACCAAGGTTCTTGGGAGTGCTGAGGTTGAATTGAAATTCACTTCTGGACGCGTGCTAACATTGAAAGATATTCTTTACCCTCTGTCCATGAAGAAGAATTTGATGTCAAGTTTTTTACTTAACAAGGCCGGCTTCAAGCAAACTATGGAATCTGATAATTATGTAATCACTAAAAATGGATTATTTGTAGGCAAGGGTTATGCTTGTGATGGAATGTTCAAATTGAATGTTGAGAATAATAAAGCATCTACCAGTTCAGTTTATAAGCTTTCTTCTATTAATTTTTGGCATGCTCGTTTGTGTCATATAAATAGTAGATATATAGGAATCATGAGTAGTTTAGGATTAATTCCAAGACTGTCAAAAGATTTTGAAAAATGTGAAATTGTTGTCAAGCTAAAATTACAAAAAAGCCTCATAAAAATGTTATAAGAAATACCGAATTGCTTAAGTTAATTCACTCTGATTTATGTGAATTTGAGGGAATTTTAACTCGTGGAGGAAATAGATATATTATCACTTTTATTGATGATTTCTCAAAATATACAACTATTTATTTGTTGAAAAATAAAAGTGATGCTTTTGAAAAATTTCAAGATATTTTATATGTATTTTGAAAATATATATATATATATATATAATGTACGAAGTAATAATAACTTTATATATTTCTTATGTTTCTATTATTTATTTTATAAAATTCTAAAGTATACCAAAGAAAAGAGATTATGTATTTTCTATTTCATTTTTATTATTTTATTATAGTGTATTCTTTTTATGCATATTATAGTTTAAATAATAAATATAAAGACACAGTATGTTTTACATTCTTTTTCATAACTCTCGACGAGATTTTGATTGAAGCATGTTGGAGCATTTTAATATTAAATAATTAAAATGAATAAATGTTATAATATAAACGTAAAGATGTGAGAGTGAATATGGAAGATAAGGAATTAGTGAAAATGTTTAATCCCACATTGAAAATGAGAGAGACTATTTTGTTCTTTTTAATTGTGGTGATTAATGGGCTAACATGAATTGTCTCAGATATTAAGCTAGATACGTGTGCAAGGGAATGTGAAAGGTGGAGGTATCAAAAATGGAAATGAATTGAACTTATATATAGACTCATTCAGACCCAATCTAAGTTACTGCAATATACACTAAAAAAAATAGAGAGGTTCTTGGCAAGGAAGGGTGTTCTTTCTGGTGGAGTTTTGGGATTGAACACTTTGTGCGGAGGTTCTAGCCATATGACACTTATTAGGCTATTGTATCCTGTGGAAGACAAGTCAAAGACGGTTTGCACGGATTACAAAGTTTAGTCAACTAAGGGCTTGAATCACCTTAAAGAGAGCGAGTGTCGCGTCTCAATCCAAATAGTGTTGTGTAATTTCTCTCTTTAAATTAATAAAATTCAAAAGTATTATTCAGTTTCTCTTTATTTTATTTACATTATCATTGTGTTTGCACCAATAATTTTAGGGAGATTCAACACATGGAACCTACACAAGAGAAACCAAATGAGCATGTTGAAGATCTCAACAGGCCTTTTCGCTTTAAGGGAACCCACTTCAAGAGGTGGAAAGAAAAGGTTCTCTTCTACTTGAGTCTTCTCAAAGTCACCTACATCCTCATTGACAAGAATCCATCAAAGGTTTCTACCGATGAGATGAGTGAGAAAGAATTTAGTCTCCATCAAGAAAAAATAGATAAGTATACAACAGATGAATATAATTGTTGCTCTTATATTTTGAATCGTCTTGCCAATCATTTTTATGATTATTAATATACAACTTATAATTCTGCTAAGAAAATTTGGAAAACTTTACAAAGCAAGTATGATACTAAAGAGGCAAGTGCAAAGAAGTATGTTGCTAGTAGATTTTTTCGTTACCAAATGGTGGATGGAAAATTGGTGGTGGATCAAGCACAAGACTTCTAAATGATTGTGGCATAATTGAGATCCGAAAGTATAAAGATTGGAGACAATTTGGTGGTAGTTGGCATGATTGACAAACTACCACAATCTTGGAGGGAGTTCCAAAAGACTTTGCAGCACAAACAAAAGGAGACATCCTTGGAAACTTTGATCACACGCATCCATGTGGAGGAGGAGACTAGAGGACAAGAGGCACTCATGACACGAGAGCAATAGTAATTCCACCACAAAGGTAAGCCATATTTCAGCCAATAATAATATGCCCAAAAATCATTTTCCTAGAAATGGTCAATTGAAGCCTAAAAAGAGAGCCTTTAAAAATAATAATAGACCTTAAGGATGGGGGAAACTCGAATAAAAATTACAATAAGAACCAAGGACCCCCTTCACAAAATCAATTTAATATATTTTATTTGTGGCAAGAGTGGGCATATTGCTCGATTTTGCAAATTTTTGAAACGTGAATCTGTCCCGCAGGCTAAAGTAATCGAAGAGCCTTTAGTGGCTATGATTACAGATATCAATATGGTGCAATATGTTGAAAGGTGGTGGGCAGATTCTGGTGCTAATAAGCACGTCTGCTATGACAAAAATTGGTTCAAGTTGTACACTCCTTTTGAAGAAGAAAAAACTGTTATGCTTAGTGACTCTAGCAAAACCAAAGTTCTTGGGACTGGCGATGTTGAATTAAAATTCACTTCCGGATGTGTGCTAACATTGAAAGATGTACTTTACACTCCGTCCGTGAGGAAGAATTTGATGTCAAGTTTTTTGCTTAACAAGGCTGACTTCAAGCAAACTATGGAATCTGATAATTATGTAATCACTAAAAATGGATTATTTGCGGGGCAAGGGTTATGATTGTGATGAAATGTTTAAATTGAATGTTGAGAATAATAAAGCATCTACCAGTTCAGTTTATATGCTTTCTTCTATTAATTTTTTACATGCTCGTTTGTGTCATATAAATACTAGATATGTGGGAATCATTAGTAGTTTAGGATTAATTTCAAGACTATCAAAAGATTTTGAAAAATATGAAACTTGTAGTCAAGCTAAGATTACAAAAAGACCTCATAAAAGTGTTGTAAGAAATACTGAATTGTTTGAGTTAATTCACTCCGATTTATGTGAATTTGAGGGAATTTTAACTCATGGAGGAAATAGATATATTATCACTTTTATTGATGATTTCTCAAAATATACAACTATTTATTTGTTGAAAAATAAAAGTGATGCTTTTGAAAAATTTCAAGATTTTTTAAAAGAAGTTGAAAATCAATTCGGTAGAAAAATAAAAAGAATAAAAAGTGATAGAGGCTGAGTATGAATCAAGTGCATTCAACTCATTTGTTCAGTCTTTGGGAATTATTCATGAAACTACTGCACCAAATTCACCTGCTCTAAAGGTGTGGCTAAAAGAAAAAATAGAACTTTAATTGAGTTAACAAATGTCATGTTAATTAAATCTGGTACACCTTTACATTTTTGGGGTGAAGCTATTTTAACTGCATGTAATGTTTTGAATATGGTGCCACATAAAAAGTCACACGCCACACCTTTTGAGATGTGGAAATGACATAAGCCAAATTTGGGATATTTGAGAGTATGGAGCTGTCTTGCTTATGTAAGGCTTACTAACCCTAAAATGCCTAAATTAGGTATAAGAGCTACTATCTGTGCTTTTCTTGGTTATGCGATTAATAGTGCAGCCTATAATTTTTTGATCTTGAAAATAAAATAATTTTTGAATCTGGTGATGCAATTTTTCATGAAGAAAAATTTCCTTTTAAATTGAAAAATAGTGGGGGTGAAAAAAATATTTGTCACAACCTAGTTCTTCTACTTCACATTTACAAAATCAAGAAAATTTTGAAATGGAACCTAGAAGGAGTAAAAGAGCTAGAGTTGAAAAGGATTTTTGTCCTGATTATTATGTTTTCAACATTGAGGAAAATCCCCAAATTTTAAAAGAGGCTTTAACATCACTTGATGCCATATTTTGGAAAAAAGGCTAAAAATGATGAGATGGAATCTCTAATTTCTAATAGTACTTGGAAATTAGTAGATCTTCCACCGGATTGTAAGACCATAGGTTGTAAATGGGTCCTTAGAAAAAAGTTGAAATCGAATGGATCAATAGATAAGTTTAAAACTAGACTTGTTGCAAAAAACTTTAAACAAAAAGCTGATCTTGACTTCTTTGATACTTTTTCTCCGGTAACAAGAATTACATCTATTAGATTGTTAATTGCTATTGCTGCAATTTTTGATTTGAATATTCATCAAATTGATGTAAAAACTGCTTTTCTAAATGGAGACCTAAAGGAAGAGATTTATATGGATCAACCCAAAGGCTTTGCCTGGACAAGAAAGCAAGGTATGTAAGCTAACTATATTCATATATGGCTTAAAACAAGCACTTAAACAGTGGCATGAAAAGTTTGATTCCTACATGATTGAAAATGGTTATAAATCAAATGAATGTGATAAATGTATTTATTCTAAATCATGGAATAATTTACATGTTATTATTAGCCTCTATGTGGATGATATGTTAATTTTTGGCTCAAATATGCATGTTATAAATGAGACAAAAAATATGCTTAAAAGTCATTTTGAAATGAAAGATCTTGGTGAGGCTAATTTTATTTTGGGCATGAAAATTACAAAAGCATGTGATGGAATATATCTTGATCAATCACATTATGTTGAGAAAATATTGAGAAAATATAATTTTTATGATCACAAAAGTGTAGCCACTCCTTTTGATTCTAGTATTCATTTATTTCCTGTGAATAATAATGATGAGATTTTTAATCAAAAGGATTATGCTACTATTATTGGTAGTTTGCGTTATGCTACTGATTGTACTAGACCTGACATTGCATATGCAGTAGAAGTGCTTAGCAAATTTACTAGCAAGCCTAGTAAAGATCATTAGCTAGCTATTGAGCGAGTCATGAGATATTTAATTGGTACCAAAAACTATGGCTTATTTTATAAAAAAGTACATTCTTGTGATTTTAGTGATGCTGATTGGAATACATTGTTAGGTGATTCTTTCTCTACCACTGGTCACATTTTTACCTTAGGTAGTGGTGCTATTTGTTGGAAATCTAAAAAGCAAACAATAATTGCTAATTCAACAATGGAAGCTGAATTAATAGTATTAGCTTCAACCAGTGAAGAGACAAATTGGCTTAGAGATTTGTTAAATGAAATTCCACTGTGGGAACAGCTAATTCCACCTATATTAAGTCATTGTGATAGCACTGCCGCAATTGGTAGAATTAAAAACCGTTACTACAACGGTAAATCCAGATTTATAAGAAGAAAGCACAGTATCGTGCGATCTTATTTGAGTAGTGGCATCATAACTGTGGATTATATTAAATCTAATGATAATCTTACAGATCCATTTACCAAGGCCTTGGCAAAAGATAGAGTCTGGAATACGTCAAGGGGGATGGGACTAAAGTCCATAGAATCATGAGCCATGTATGAGGATACCCAACCCAAGGACCAGAGATCCTGAGAATTGGGTTCAATGAGAAAAACGAATCATGCGATGGTTGTAAGAAATGCACAATTTATTTATTTTTAATTATTTATTTTGTAAATAATTTTTTAATTATTCATCCCTATGATGTAAGTGCATTTATCCTGTAATGTGGAGAGGTTGAGTAAAAAACTCTTAATGAAATTTGTAGCTCATATGAGTGGGGTGTCAGAATTACAAGAGCACCCTTGACAAAATTTCACCTATATAAGTGTAGGGGTGGGGCCGCTCCCTATGAGATTTAGACTCAATCTCAAATACACTCATGAAACCAGGATCAGCACACGGCCGTAAAGTGCTAGCTATAAAAGCTCATGTCAACACCTGGGTTATTATGTGTAAGCAGTGACGCTTAATTTCCCTAAAGCAGCCCTAGTTCAAGTCAAAAACCACTACGACTCTGGAGTTGAGATCGTTGTTTTACTAAGTGAAGGTTCAATGTAGAGCACACCTTCATGAAGCACAGTGACCTGTCTCTGCCTAGTAATCTCTCTTTAACTAAAAAATTTAATATTAAAATGAGTGGGGGATTGTTGGAGCATTTTAATATTAAATAATTAAAATGAATAAATGTTATAACATAAATGTAAATATGTGGAAATGAATATGGAAGATGAAGAGTTAGTGAAAATGTTTAATCCCACATTGAAAAGGAGAGAGGCTATTTTATTCTTTTTAATTGTGGTGATTAATGGGCTAAAATGAATTGTCTCAGATATTGGGCTAGATACGTGCGCAAGGGGGAGGTGAAGAGTGGAGGTATCAAAATTGGAAATGAATCAGCCTCTTCGATCCTCTTATTTAGAAGTATTATTCAGTTTCTCGTTGTGTTATTTCCATTATCATTGTATTTGCACCAACACCCCACCAATGCAGGGGCTTGAATCTTCTCAGAAAGAGCAAATTTCTGCACTCCAATTCAGTTTGTGTTGATATACTCAAGAAATTTGTGGTAATATCACTACAATAAAAACGGGGCTATCCCAGCGTTTTCAAAACCGCTGGGATAGCCCCAAAAAGCGCTGGGATAGGGTCAAAATTCCTATCCCGGCGTTTTTTTTCCCGGCGCTTCAAACCGCTGGTTTTTGAATGTCGGGATAGGGTTGCGTGGACCTGTACCAGCGCTTTTCAAAAGCGCTAGGATAGGTCCCGACGCTTTCAGACCCTATTCCGGCGTTTTTACTTGTGTCGGGACAGCCTTTATGAAAATGTGAATATAACCTATCCCAGCGCTTTTGAAAGCGCTGGAATAGGTACTACCTATGCTAGCGTTTTCAAAAGCGCTGGGATAGGTCATGAAAACGCTGGCATAAGTCATGAATGAATAAAATTTAAAAGGCCTATACCAGCGCTTTCGGGATAGGTCATTTAAAAAAAATATATATATATTCCAAACCCTATTCTAGCGGTTTTCAAAGCGCCGGGATATGTCATTTTTTTTTTTTTAATTAATTTTTTTAGCACCTGTAATGTACCTACAATACATATTTTCCAATAGCAAATACAATACCACATTAAACCAAGAAACTAAATATATTTAATTACACCATATCAATAATTATATCCCAAATGTCTAGAATGTTATACATACACGAAATAATACATCCCAAGTGTCTAGAATGTTCCGAGGCGCACGTACACTACGATTTCACCATTGCACATTGAGTTTCAAAAATGTAAGCCACCCGCTTGCTCCCAAATAACAACCCATCACAGCATACCATATGTATTTACTTAGACAAAATATGAGAAATTGACAACAAATTGAACAACAATACGTCAACATTCACAGAACAAACAACACTCACAACATAAAATACACCACATTTTCTCTCCATGCAAGCCACCCACTTGCTCCAAAACAACAACCCACCACAGCAGTAATGTAAACACATTATTTTACAATTTAAGGGAATTAAGAAGCAGATCTTACTCACTCTTTAGCAATCCCAGTGTTTGCCCACGGAAAGAAGAAGGTAAACTTCAAACAAGCTGCCACTCCTGCAAAAGTGAACTAACCATTACTCACTACTATGATAACTTAAATGACGTAAATTAGGTCAATTCCTGTCCAAAACCATGTAACAAGTGAACCACGGTATAGGCTTGTTTTAGTTTTGATATACTTTTTTTTTTTTATAGGTAAACAGAAAACTTTTATTAAAGGGAGAAAAAAATAAAAGAGAAGTACAAGATGTTCATGATGATGAACAACAACACAACAGCAACAAAACAGCAACACAGCACAACACTACACAACACACCACAATACAACAACAAGACATAAGTCTGAAGCTAAGAGAAGGCATAAACTCAGAGAGAGAACACTCGTAAAACCCCAGCAACAAGACTGCTCCATTAGTGTCCATTCGTTATAAACTGTTTATAATTATTTCATTCTTTTAGTGTCCATTCATTACACTTTTTTATTCATTAAACCCATTAAGAGATTTCATGTAGATAAATTTTAATATTCCTTTATTTGACAAAAAACTAGTGAGTTCTTGCTACTATAATCCTATATTAAAATTTTTTTACTTTAACAGTAGACATTACCCATCTAAGCAAGCAATGCCAAGTGCCATGCCCAAAACTTTAGCCTCTTTAATCATGCATGAAAACTCGGATCCCTTATTTCTTTGTAGAGAGTTAACATTTTGCAAGTTTCTATCTCTTGAGTAACCTGCCTTCATAAACCAAATGAAATTAGTATGAAGAACTTTCCAAAAAAAAAAAAAAAAGCACCCAAAATAAGTTTAAAAGAAAGTAAACAACATAGAGTGATTGCATTTGCACACAAGGATTCTCACCTCACTTCCTGAATTTAAGCGGCATGTATAAGTTGATAACTTAATAGAGGAATGGATCCATCTACAGGCAACAAAGATTACTTAAAATTAAGATATGTGGTCAAGAATAAATTATCTAAAGTTCCATCATTTGCAGATTACTGTAAATTTGTTCCCTGAGGTCAGCCCTCTTCTAAATTATCTATAGCAGGATTTGAAATTAAAGTACCAAAGGTGTATGCATTAGGCACATAAAAACTTACATGATATTCATAATTAAGAACAAAGTAGTAAACCAAAAATGAACATATATATATATATATACCATTCTATGCTTCCTAAGGGACAATTATGTAATATTAAGGCTAGATATATGATCTTAAGAAAATAATTAATAGAAATGTTAATGAAAAGAAACAAATAATTGATCACTAGAATGCTAAAAAATACGAACATCTTGAATTAATATGATTTGCAAAGTTTGATAACAATGGGGGTTCAAAACATATGTGTGAAAAAGCTTTATAGAAATTTCCCAAGTTAACCATATACTATTTGTAATATATGACATAAAGATTTGAAATTTCCAGTTAACATACAATCTTGACTGCACCCAACTCATTTTGACTTTAATTGCAATAAAGTGCACAAGTTTACTTGTTAATATTGTTGTGAGCACCAAAAATAAATAAACATAACAATTAACAGTCTCAATGATACTCAAAGTAAATTAACAGCACTACCTTAAAAATAAACACAGTAATCAAATTTTACCGCAAATTCATTTACACCACACAATTTAGCAGCCAACTCTTTCAAACTACAATGGAACTAAGATAGAATATAGGTACTATTCAATTAGCACACTGAAAGCGATTTTTCTTTGTAAAAAGAAAAACCAACATTGCTCCTAAAAGCAATTAAAAGTACATATAAAGTGCCAACCAACCGTTGTGCAAAAACGTATCTCCAAGATCACGAAAATTACAACGAACCCAATTCAAAATTGCAACTTTCCATAACATTAAAGCATAAAAATTTGAACTTTATCAGTTTAACTACTCTAAAACCAATTGAAGCAGTAAATAAATCAAATTAGCTCAGATTCAAATCCAGACAACTAAAAATAAATAAAAGCATTAAAAAATGAAAAAAAACAAAACCGTTTCTCTTTTTTTTTAAACCCAAATTCCACGTACATAAATTATAACCCGTTTGGTTTCCGAAAAACATATAACAATCAAGAAAATATTTTTTTATAAAAAAATTAATTTTTTTAAATTAATTGTTTTGATAATGATTTTCTCGGAAGCCACTGATCTTGAAACTTCACAACAATCCAAAAAAAAAAATCATCGACAATCTATAACTAAAAAAAAATCTAAATTTTGAAAAGAAGAGGGAGGGAGGGAGGGAGGGAGAGAGAGTTACCTTATTGGAGAGAGATCTAGCGAGAAAGGCTGCGAGAAAGCCGATCTACCCAGTTTGGCGGTGGGGAGGAGGAATAGCGGTAGTGGGGAGGAGGACGAGGCGCTGCTGCTTGGTGAACGCCGATCTCCTCCGGCTTTGTCCTTCCGGCGACACTTGATCTCCACCGGCCTTCTCCCCCTCTCTCCCTCTGCTGCGTTCTTTCTCCCTCTCTCTCTTTTTTTTCTCTGATGTGATATAGTTAACTTGAAGTAAATAGAATAACGTGTCTCATTTTTTTTTTTTTTTGATAAAAAGAATGGTTGAAGTTGAGTAATGAATTGGGTGTGAAAATGTTTGGTCTTTAAAATTAGTAGGTTGAAATAAAATTGAGTTAATCCCTTTGTATGTAATTGTGTGATATGATATTTAATATTAAATAGGTTTCTTTTTTTGAGAAAAAAATAGAAGAGATAATTAATTAATTAATGAAAAGTTATTTAATTATTAAATAACACCTATCTATTCACTTACAAGTTTTTCAATTAACATTGTTTTCTAAAAAAAAAAAACAAGTTTTTCAACTAACAAGATAAATAAGTAAAAATTAAAAAAATATTTAAAAAAAAAAAAAAAAACTACCCTTGGATTCCACTTTCCATGTTTTACTCCTAAAAAAGTGCTTTTAATATGCTAACAACGTTTTCCACTTTTTCAATTATCAATTTAATTTTTTCCCTTTTACAATAGATTATATTTAAATTGTCACCTCCCATGTTTTACTCCTAAAAAATTGCTTTTAATTTATTCAGTTTTTTTTTTTCCTTTTACAATTGATTACATTTAATTTTCACTTCCCATATTTTACTCCTAAAAAACTGCTTCACTTTCCCACTTTTTCAATTACTAAATTCAATTTTGTTTTTCATTTATCAAAAAAAAAAAAAGCTCTTCCTTTTTCTTCTTCTTCTCCTTTCAGATTTGGTTTCCAAATCCTATATATATATATAAAGATTTGGTTCCTAAACAATTAAACAGACATTGTCAGAGGCTCAAACAGCTTTTTAGATTTATCTTTTGCAATTCCTCTTTCTTTTATTTTATTTTTTATTTATCATGGCTGCCAAGTATATATAATTGAGGATTACATACCCATGGATGAATATAAGTTTGGATAAATGAATCATTTAAAAACAAAGTATTCTTTTTTTGTACATTACTAAAATTAAAAAAAAAAAAAAGTTTAGATATGCCCACAAATATGGGACTGAATTGAGTATTGATAATAAAAAGGAATAGATATGGGACTGAAAGATCTATTGCTTAATGTGTACGCAGGTGCAATGAACGTTATAAATTGATTACTACATTAACAAAATTGTCAAAAAGAAATATAATTATAGAATACTAACCTCTGAGCACGCGCGTGAGCGCTTGTTCAGAGGCTTTTCTATTTTGTTGGATAAAGGTTAATAATTTGCATCAATTAAATTTGGGATTACTACATTTTCAATCACAAAAAAAAAAAAAAAAAAAAAAAAAAAAAAAAAAAACCTAGGGGTGTGATGAGTATTATGCGTTTGAGGTGAAAAAAAATTTCATCACACCCCTAGGTTGTTTTTCCCCCATGATTGGAAAATATAGTAATCACAAATTATAATGGATACAAATTATTAACCTTTACCCAATAAAATTTATTTAATTATTAAATAATAAAAATATGTAAATATATTTTAATACCACAAACTAATTGAGTATAATTTAATAATTAATAAGAATTATATAATACTTCAAATTAATAAATATAATTTAACACTACAAATTAATAAAATGTAACAAAATTTAATTGAATTTAATACTTCAAACTAATTTAATATATTTTAATTTAATACTTCAAATTAATAAAATATAATTCCTCACTACAAATTATTAATGTGGGGAAAAGGGTCAGGCCAAGTTAATGGCGAATGCCACGAGAGGACTGTTTCACATCCGAAAAGAGGGATGCGGAGAAGACAAGCCAGAGATGGAATCCTCTTGTGAAGGATCATCTTCCGAGGAGGATATCTCAGTCGAGGAGACATTCAGAATTCTTATATATCGAGATTAATATGACTAATACTTCAACTACATCTCTAAACTATCAAACGATAATGGTATCTACTATATTCACATGACACTTCAATGTAAATCTGAAAATTAATAATAAATGAATTCTACATACTTCTAAGACTACTAATAAATTAATTAAAATATTTTAGATTTAATACTGTCATAATTAACTAATAGATAATAAATTACCATACGCTACGTAAATGTATTAAAATATGATGTAATAACTAGAAAAAAAATGTAAGATGAGAAGAGGACCTATCAATTAAAATATAATTAAATATTACTTTGGAATGACTAAAATACCCCTAAACTAAAAGAAGGCCAACTTACCTGCATAACCGTAGAAAATTACGAAACACCCCTACCACCCAAAAATGGCTGAAACACCCCTAAAGCAAGAAAAATAGCTGAAATACCTTTGAAGCCTAAAAAGGGACCAAAATACCCTTGAATCCTAAGAAAACACCAAAATTGAAAGAAATATAATGTATTTTTCAATGAAAGACTATAATACCCCATACCTAAAAGAAGCCAACCTACCCCCAAACTCAACAAATGACCAAAATACCCCGAAACATAAAAAATACCAAAATACCCAAGAAACCCAAAAAATGAGCAAAATACATTCAAACCTAAAAATGACCAAAAAACCCCCAAAACCCAAAAAAAAAAAGTCCAAAATACCTCTGAAACCTAAAAACTTGCTGAAACCTAAAAATGGCCAATCCCAGCGCTTAGGTGACCTATCCCAGCCTTTTGGAGCGCTGGATAGGTCATTCTCCCGGGGAATGGAGAAAGAGCTGTCCCAGCCTTTTAAAAGCCTGGACAGCTCTTTCTCATAAGGGAATGGAGAATGACTGTCCCAGCGCTTTAAAGCGCTGGGACAGCTCTTTCTCCATAAGGGAATGGATGGACCTGTCCCGGGGCTTTTAAAAGCGCCGGGACAGGTTTTTCCCTAAGGCAATTGAGGGACCTGTCCCAGCGCTTTTCAAAGCCCGGGACAGGTTTTTCCCATAACAAATGGATGGACCTGTGCCAGCGCTTTCAAAAGCGCCGGGACAGGTTTTTTCCCATAAGGAATTGAGGGACCTGTCCCACGCTTTTCAAAGCGCCGGGACAGGTTTTTCCCATAACAAATGGATGGACCTGTGCCAGCGCTTTCAAAAGCGCCGGGAAGGTTTTTTCCATAAGGCAATTGAGGGACCTATCCCAGCGCTTTTCAAAGCGCCGGGACAGGTCTTTTCCCATAACGGAATGGATGGACCTGTCCCAGCGCTTTCAAAAGCGCGGGACAGTCTTTTCCCATAAGGGAATGGATGGACCTGTCCCACGCTTTTGGACTTCCTATACCAGCGTTTTTAAAAAACGCCTCTATAGGCCTCCTATTGCAGCGCTTTATAAAGCCCGTTTTGAGCCGCCGCAATAGGATTTCCATNTATAATAGTGATAGGTGATCACACCATAATATAGTACACCCTCTCTTATACAATATTCCCCACTTGGTGGATGGTGTTGTTTCACCAACTTTCAGTAGAGTATTAATTAAACGTTAGAGTTAGTTATTTACTGAAGAGTTGAGTCTCTTAGATAAGATACAACCCTAGGTAAATAGACATATCTCTTCCCAAGAGACACAAAGGAGTCTATAAATACTAAAACTCCTCATTCATTGTTACATTTTAATTCTCTCTCGTTCTGTGTTGGTGATTCTCAGTCTAACAATATTACCATACACATTAAGGAACCATTAATATGGGTATGAACAATTACACCCTTTCGCACAAATGGGCAATCTTCACTTACATTGTTAAGGGTGGGGGTTACGAATAATTCTTAAGAGAGAGATAACTGCAACTTTTATAAGCTTAAACTTCAAATAACTATATGGAAAATTCTTTGTTTATATTATACTAACAATGTAAGATTTATATTGTAGACTAAATAAATGTGTACAACATTGTGCATATATTTGTTTAATCTACAATGTAACATTTACATTACTATAGTACAATGTAAACCTATAATTACCCTAACTATATATACCATAAATAATTACTAATACTAAAAAAAAAAAAAGCTAACTTTTCCTCGAAGAAAAAAAAATGGCAGCAATGGCCCCCATTTAGGGGTGGCCAAATTAAATACGACCTGTGAATCCAAATCCGATACAATACAACACAAAATTAGTAAGTTATGGGTTAAACTTTAATGGGTTCATGTTATATTCGGGTTGACACGACTAACCTGTTTAATAAATAGGTTGAGTTAGTGTCTATCACATGGAACCCATTTGACTTGTCTAACTAGTTTAATTAAATGACATTTTACCAATATACCTTTCAAACCCTAGATATATAAACTTATTAGCTGTTGTAATTTATTTTCTTTGACATATTATGATTAATTATTTGTAATATTGAGATATATTTTAGTTTTGAATTATTATTTGTAATACAGTTACTCATTAGTTCTCAATTTTATATTAAAAATATTTATTTGTTTGATTTTTCATAATTCATATTAATTTAGTTAATACTAAAATTATTTTTTTTTTCCCATTTTGATAAAATCTTATAAACATGTCAACATAACTAACCCTAATAAATGGGTTGTGTTAGGATTGAAAAATCTTGACCCATTTAATAAACATGTCGGATTAAAGTTGACCTATATAGTCAAATACTCATGAGTCAACACGACATGAACCCAACAATGCGAACACGAATTGCCACCCCCAACCCCATTCAATGTAAGAGAGAGAGAGAGAGAGAGAGAGAGAGAGAGAGAGAGAGATACAAAACACAAATGACATTATTTCGACCAGGAGAAAGTCGTCTCCTTCCCTAGTAACATCAATCAAGAGAGAGAAACAAACGAAAAAAAGTAAAAGAAAAACTAGGAAAATGTCACTAATTACTCCCTATAAACGATCTACCATATCACAACTACGTACAGTACATAACAGTCGAAATTTCTATGATCTACGTTGTACAGCATGCATGAACCAGCATCAAGAGTACGTACGTTTCACAAACTTTTTTCTTTAGCCATGTGATTTTATTATTTGATAGCATTCAGACCACCATGACTTCCTTGAAAAGTGTATAGTCCATTGCAAGAGATATTGCAGCCTCCGCACTTGCCACTCCTCATGTGGAAACTTGGTTCTCTAGGAACTGTCAAGGGCCTGCTTGATCTGCAAAATGGGGAAACAATTGATGGTATCAATAGTTTCCAGCTCCCATATGAATTGAATCTCAGACATAGATCCTCTTCTTTAAGATTGAAAAAATCACTAAGGTTCTAAAAACGTAGTAAAAGACTAGTCATACATAAAGGCAAAATTTATTTGTTGTGCTATATCAACTCTAGTATAGATTATGAAACCTGAATTAGATCAACGAATTGTCCGAATATTGGCCATAATTCTATGGATCTTTCACTAATTTCGTATTTTTTTTTAAAAAAAAAAAAGGAAAAAAGGTCTATTAATTTTTTAAATCCAAGTTGCTTATCAAAATACAAGCAAAACCGTTTCAATTACCAGATATCAACAATTCCGTGAAGTTTTTCCATTGATTTTTTTTTTTTTTTGAAAATTAAATCAGTTTTCCATTTTTTTGGCCTCATCATTTCGAAGAAAAACTTCAATTCCGATTTGATATAATCCCCTTTCCCAAAAAAACGGATGATCATTTAAATATATACTTGCCAAAAAAATTCCGTTGATGTACACTGTCTGAACCCAAATTTAGGATACCTAAACATAATTAAGGCCCTTAATTACCTTTGTGGGAAAAAGGGTCTATCAAAAAAGGGCATCAATTGAGCTCTTGGAATCATCTCCTTTCTAAGCAAACGAACCTCTTCCTCTTCTATCATCTGTTTCATAATCAGCATTTCTATCAAAGCTAGTGCTCTCACATAACATATAATTGGTTATATATATATATATGGCTTACCTTCTGCAACCTTTCTGCTTGTTTCTTCTGTTGCTCTATGACAAACAACTTGGTAGCAACCTGCATGTATATTTATTCATACGTTTATAGAAATTTGGAGAAATGATCAAACTAAGCTCTAGTTTATACACAAATTAAACAAGCAAGGTCATGATCAAGACTCACCTCGTAGTTGAACATTGCGCGTTTGATGGCTCTTTCTTGGGTATGAAGTTTGAAATCTTGTGGCTTGGTGTTCTCTCTTGGTGGAGACTTCTGAGAAGCCTAGAGTGATGGATAGAAATGCATTTGGAGTCTCACAATTGAGAGACATCAAGAAAAAGAAAGGAATGGGACAACTGAAGTTGAATAAATTTACCTTGGATTTGCCAAAGAGCCTGTCTTTGAGCTCATCTTTTGTCTGTGAATTAAAAAACATCCATTTTTATATACTTTAGTGACAATCATGTACCACCAACTACGTAAGCTTCCAGGCCAACATTCATGTAAGAATGAGCGTATGATAGAGAAGAAAAATGCCTATATCATGATTATGCAAATAAAGGGGCCTTTTTGCCAAGGAAGTCGATACCGTACCGGTATCAGCCGTACCGGTTGCATACCGGTATCGAAACATTAACGTTTCGTACCGGTTTAAATACCGGCCGTACCGGCCATACCGGCCAATTTCGGGTAATACCGGCCGGTACCGGGCGTACCGGCCGGTACAGAAAAAAGTTTTTTTTTTTTTTAATTTTTGAATTTTTTTTAGGGTAGAATGGTAACTTATTTGCATTAACTTATTAGTATTATTTGTTTTCTTAGTATATAATAGTAACTTTTAAGTTTTCTATTTTTTATATTGTGTGTGTGTGTGTGTGTGTGTGTGTGTTTTTTTTTTTTTTTTCTTTTAATTAATACTAAAGTCTAAAACCATGAATAATTAGTTTTGAATTGAGAAATGTTTTATGATAAGCTTTTATATTTATTATAATATATACACACACACATACATGTATATATTTATTTATAAATATAAAAAATAGCGGTAAACCTGAAACGGTACACCGGTATTGACCGGTATCCGAAATATATCGTACCACTGAGCAAACCGGTATAGCCTCCGGTACGGTATTGACCTCCTTGCTTTTTGCTCAGACTCTTTTGACCTTTATTTCTCTCAATTGTTGCATATATATGAAGTTTTAATATCTTCATACCTAAAAATTTTTTTAAAATTTTTCTAGGCTGTAGTGTGATATGGTAGAAACACTTACAAAACTTAGGTTTAACATGTATTACATACATATTAGGGATAATTTGAAGTGAGAAATGAATCTAGAAAATTCACAGTATGATGCATTATTATAACAAGTATATGGGACAATATCTAGGTGATTATTGAAAATCCATTTGATTATTGAAAATATTAATATATGTTATTAAACAGTGGATAAAATGCACATGGTACCAAAACTTGAATAGTGTTAGAATAATTTTTATTTGAAATAAATCCATTTTATTATCCACGTTAAATATTACAAATTTCGTGCTACATTATTTAAAATTTTAAATAATATAAGACTCTATAAGTTATCAAATTTAAAAAATAAAAATAAAATATTAACCATAAAATAGACTTAAAATTGATAAGATTATGTTCCACATGAGTCGAGGTTTTTTTTTTTTTTTTATTTTTTATAATTGTTTTAAGCTGATAAGTCGTCCTCAACAGTCAACACAACCAATTTAATTTGAGAACTCTTATTGAATGGAAGCTTTCTTTATTCCTTTTTTCCCCCCACTCTTTTTTAAGTGTATGTGTTTCTCCTATTTGCCAAGTGGAGAAATACTTTGGAATAAATGACGTTTCACATGTGAAAATGTTATTTTTCACAACTAGTGCACTAACCGTTACTATTGTGCATATGTGGAAGAACCTAGAATTAGATTGACTTGTTGTGCACTTCCTGTGGATCCTGAATTATTAATTTTATCAATATTAAGGAAACAATAATGGCAAATAAGGAACTTCCTCCATAAAAGGGATACCATAGGAGAAAGGTAGCAACAATGATTAGATTTTCTTTTCCACTTTCCTTCTCTAAAGTTATGTAAAGTTGATTCTCAAAAAAAAAAAAAAATAATGTAAAGTTGTCTATAATCATAACTTCAAAGATAAGATCGAGCGTGTCTATATTGCTTCTACAGTATGTAAAGCTGTCCACAATTTTATAAATTATGACTTCATAATTGAGGTAGGGTAAACCAAAATGAGATATCTTTTTGCTCACACAATAAGTTATGAACCTAAGATATATCTCACCCCCACACTCCCTCCATGCATCCCCTTTTCAAATCCAAGAATACATCAACTGTAACTTAGATTAAAATTTCAAAACTAAGTTAAAATGTGACATCTTAAGTCAGTTCATTTAGTACAATTTATTTTTAAAATGTAATTATTTAAAAAACTTAGACTTAGGAAAAATTTGAAGTTTAAAAAACTATATGCGATTTCAAAACACATTACCAAATGAGTCCTAATTCTAGGGGCCAAACTCATGTGCTACTTTGGTAATGATATGTTTATAGGAGCCTAGCCAGTTGAAGTAGAACATATCTCACCATTCCTCTAGAAGTAGAGCTCCACGAGAGTGCAGATTGTGAACTAGCCTTCATAAACTTTGAAGCAAAAAAAAAGAACAAAAATTTATATTAAGTACAAACATTGTACTAAGAGCATTAAAGAGTAAACAAAATAAAGAAGAAGAAGCATAAAGAACCTTAAGTGCTGATTTGGTGTGTGTCTTCTCCATGTTAGCTAGGCTTTGATGGTTGAACCGTTACAGAATTGAAGTGAATATATAAAGGGTTGGAAAATTGGAGGTTGGAGATTGGTAGCTGTCTTCACTGCTTATTTCTGTTGCTACATCACCAGCATGCTTAAATATTTGCATGCTCTCTTGCACCAAACTTTCTGATTAAACCTCCCTCTCATTCATATATTTGTCATACGTAATTACCCTACTAATTAAGTTTCTTCAAATCTCCTTTTGGGGTTTTAATTAAAGACATAATTCCTGGTTCCTATCAACTATCATCAAAAAACTTCAGTCCTAATTAAAGCAAGAGCATGACATGGTTTTGTCAACAGCTTACGATCTCAGTAAGACTAGCTAGCAACTCAGCTAGAGTTGTCAGTGTTTACGAGAAAATTTGAAATGCTAATTTCTATATTAAAAATGTCAATGACAAAAGTTTTCAGAAAATAGATAAAAGAACAATATGCAATGATATGATTCTACATTTTTTTAACTAGATTGAAATAGTGTAGGTCAATTGTTTAATGTGATAATTGCAAAGTGAGAGTAAAGTGAAGAAACTGAACTGTACGTGTAATTCTTTTTGGCTTGCCATGGAGGGAATCCCAATGATTTAAAAATTTAAATTACACGTACCCAAAAAAAAAAAAAAGAGATTTCCGCTAAAGTACATGTAACAGTAATAGCCTTAAGGTTATTATTATAAATAAAAGCGACAGCCTTATAGTTTTAGTAAAAGTTTCATTATGAGTAGATTTCTAGTAAAAATTTAATACGCAAGTAGTGGTGCAACCAGAATTTTTTCCCAAGGGTCAAGCTAATTACTAGATCTCAAATAGGACAATTCATAATGCTATCTTCCTTCCAATATAAAAAGAAAACTCAAAGAATATATATATATATATATAAACTTGATTTAACATATGATATTTTAAATAACTCAATTTTTTTTCATACAATCATTTATAAATTATCAACTATCTTTTTTTTTAGAATCAGGACAGTAAAATATTATTAGCTTAGGCCACTCAATTTAAATCATATTAATTGTATTTAATATTTGTAAGCATTTTAGATCAAGACTTTTATAGTCAAGGTTGCACAATTAAAGTATGCCGATAATTTAAAAAATTATGACACATATAAAAATTTAATCAATTTTAAATAATTATAATAATAAACGCCCCTTACATGCATGCATAAACATCTGCAAGTCGATATAAGAAATATAACACTAATAAAAATAAATAAAAACCTTATTATTCATAGATGATAAATGTAATAAGGATCTGTCATTCCTAACCACAAAATCCGCATCTTTTATTTCTACTAAAAATTGAAAGAAAACTGAAAACATAGCATCCATATTTCTAACTATTTGTATGCAATTTAAAAAAAAAATTAAATTCGAAAATAAATAAGATTTTTATTAAAGAAATTTTGTATATTTCTAAGAACATATATCTTGAATATTGGTTTGATCATTGATGGCCTATGTATGGTGTAAGAGTAATAATAGGAAAATGACTAATTAAACATTTATTTATTTACTCTTAAGAAAATATACTTTGATTAATATTACACTTTAATTTAATGAGTTATGTATGCTATAAAAGTAATAAGAGGAAACAAAATTATGCCTTAGTCATTTAAATAAATGTAGTATAAATTTATATAAAAAAATTAAATTAAATAAAAATAAAGGGGGACCATTAGTTATATTTTAATTTCTTATAAAAAATGTATGTAGTGGGAAAATTTTAAAAGTAAGTGGGGTCATTCCCTCTAGGCCCTCTCCCTCGCCCCATAAAATACACACACGCGTGTGTGTGTGTATATATATTAACCAAAAATAAATTCTTACATTATATGAAACAAAATATTTTTATAATTAAAAGTATAAAATACATATTAAACTAAACATCAATACTTTTAGAGACATTGTATTTGTTTATTATGATAAGCTATATCATTATATGTGATCACAGTTATCAAAATCAATATCTATAATTCTATGTTTCATTAATTAACTTCAACGTTTTCATAGTTTTTAATTATAATCTTGAATTTTTTTTCTTTGATCGATTCATATTTTTCTATAGCTTGGGTTATTATATAGATTTTAATAATACATACATATTGATAGGGTTCATAGGTATAACTCTTAACTTCAAAACATATCAATTTTAAATTGTATCAATAGAATTGAGTTAGGGTGAGTTTGGGCTTTGACTTTGGATTAGAAATTACTCAAAGATAATAAGGTTGTAATTTACTCAAGATGATGAATTGGTGATATTTTGTCCATATCATTTGCCCCATATTGAATTTTGAATGAAACTTGTTTTATTGAAAAGTATGCATAGAATCTTCAACAAAACACAAATTGAATCTATTTTAGATTTGAAATAAGTGAGATACAACTATTTGAAGTTGGCATAATTGTACTCTCTATAAGAGTTCACCCTTCAGTCGATGCTGGCTAGATTCTCACTCAACTGAAATTGTGACAAAAAATAAATCAAATTTGCACATACATACATTAAAAATTTTACATAAAATAAAATTATTTAAGTTATAACAGTTTGAGAAATAAATATTTTTTTTATTTTGCTTGAAAACTATCAAAAAATTTTAAAAATATATAAAACATTATATTAAATTACTTACTATCCTGAATTAGTTGTTTTTTTTATTATTATAGTATCTTATGAAATTATATTACAATAACATAATTATTATTATTATACTAAATTAGAATACAATAAAAGAAATTGTCTTGCAGAAATAATCGTACTTTTTGTTTAGAATTATTTATTCACATCCATGTATGTACATTCACTTTTTTTTCATATATGTTTTTTATAATTTTCTTACAAAATTTTGAAACATTTGCAAAATTCTAGAATAAATGAAACACATAATTCATATTTAGTACTGTATATTCTATGATGTTTCCAACTACCATGATGAGGTAAGATTCTTTCTATTTAACCAAGAAATAAAAATACAGATGTTTAGTAAACTATAGTAATCATGATGAGGACCAAAGTATATGATAAATAGATAAAATAATAATAATAACAGCAACAACTTGAATGAGTTGTCTTGTAAGTTGACTCAGCAAATATAGCACGTTGCTTTATGTCACACTCTCTCCTTCAAATGATCACAATCAAAGGTACACGAAGACGAATAAGAAGATGAACACGGGTTGTTAAATACCCACTTTCAAGTATTTCTTGTTAAAGCCGTTATCTAACAAAGACACACAGCAATGGAGCTTTGATTGCATTTGTGGGAAACCCTCAGAAGTTATTTTGGCTTTACTATTATATGGGTAAGCAGCATGTCATGTAGTTAGTTAGGTCATGATTCGAAACTTTACCTACTACTATTGCATTGCTTGTCATTTAAGTTTTGCAAAACAAATGATTAGCTCCCTAATAGAATTTAACAAATTAATGACCCAATCTCAATCTCTCTCTCTCTCTTCATTAGAACAATCTTAACTGAAGCAGACAAGATTGGCAAACCACTGCTCTTTAGTCTATAGTAAAACTGTTGTCAATGGAGGGTGATGATAACACTTTCTCTAGCATTGGAACAAGATTTCCTACTTACCACAAGCGTGTTTCTGCAAGGAAGCAAAGTCAATTCCAATATGGAATTAATGAGTGACATTGTTCCAATCCAACATTCAACAACCAAAGAATAATAAGTAAGATTTGCCCAATATTTTAGGAAACAATTGGTTATTTGGTTGGAACTTGGCTGTCTGCTTCTTAATCAGGATTCAGATGTATCTTTGCTGCATGCTTGTGTTGTGCTTTTGTGAACTAATGTGGGAATAATTGCCCCATAGGACCTTTTGTTGGCAATTTTTGTTGGTTGCTAAGGAACTTTAAATCTAATTAATAGCAAAAAATAGTTTGTCGTTTCAAAATCTAATTAATATGATTTAGAAAGGGGAAAAAAAAAAATCAAAGCATTAAAAAGGTTTTTTTTTTTTTTAATCATGCTTGATTGATCACTAGTCAACTGACGCTTAAAAATGTTCGAAGCTTTCAACTTCAGCAATGTACCTGCCCTCGAAACTTTATGGCCCCTTTATTAATTAATTTCAATCAATTACGAATGCATATATTACTACTATAGATAAGGAATTTCATATAATCATCTATACAAATGATGATTTCCCAGTTGATAGCTTGGCTAGAAATCAAGGATAAAATAGTCTACAACTGTTATACAAAAACTAGATTTGAAAAATGTCTTTCCATATCCCCAACTGTTCCCTGATCTCAAATCCAAATTATCTGTGAAAAGAGTATGCATAAATTACACTTACAACTCCTAAAATATGATTCTTTCTCAACAAACAAACAAACAAACAAAAAACTCCTAAAATATGATGATATTAAACTTGTTATACTTGATTTTCAAAAATGGCACTACATCTCTGAATTTCCAAAATAGTTGACAATTATTTCTATAAAAATAAAAAATAATTAAAAAAAGAAGAAAAAAGAAACTTTTTTTTTTTTTGGAGAAGAAACATTATTATTAATAATTAATATTTTTTAAAGTATAGGAGTTTAAAATAAGATCTAAAAAAAATGACAAAAACATAAATGTTGATAATTCATCCATTAACTAACTTGTATTTTGAAATGATATGCGTATTTTAATTTAAAAATTATGGAGACACTAGCATTACTCTCGTGCATTGCACGGTTTTGACTATAAACGTTTATAATAATTTTATTAAAAATAATAAATTAATAATTACTTGAATTGAGTCTAGATCATATAAATTATATATGAAGTATTGTTCTTTGGATTCAAACAATCACACAACATATTTATATGAAAAAAGATCTTGAGTTTAATAATTAAAAACCTCAGAGAGAGAGAGAGAGAGAGAGAGAGAGAGAGAGAGAGAATTTTCAATGGTGAGGAAGTTAGATTTCTAGTCGTTCTAAAAATTATAAGAGAAGAAGAATTAACTTAGACTGTATGTTTAGCCCTAAATAAAAAATAAAAAACAGAAGTCATATAGTCATTGAACGTAATGTACAAAAATAATAATAATAATAATAACAAAAAAAAAAAAGTAAGTAAATGTGAATGGCAAAAAAGAAATAGGATAGACATATTTTTTTTAAAGTTATAATCAAGTTAGAAGTTTAAAGTTATCTAAAGAAGAAGAAGTTAAATTCAACCTAACTTTATCCAAAAAAGTGATAAAGTCATAGAAGAGAGGTTGATAATAACAAAATTATATCTATAAATTTCTGCATGCGTAGTATGTTATGTTGATATTTTTTTTTAATTAAGATATTTTAATAAAAGAGTAGATGAAGAATTTAGATTATAATCAAATTAAGACAGAATTTGGATTGTAATCAAAGTAAGATTTAATTATAGGAAAAAAAAAATTATATCTATTTTTTTTTAAAATCTAAAAAAAATTTTACAATTTTTTTTTAAAAAATACTAAGTATTTTAACGCACACATACAAGAAGAGAGGGGAGAAGGTTTTAAAGAAATTTCAACAATTTGGTAAAGCCACATGGTGTAACCACAACTTTTAAACCCAACTTTTACTATATAGTATATGATATGATTCTCAAGTATTAGGGATCAAAATTAGATATTTTAAATTTTAGGGACTAAAATCAAAATTTCCCAAACTTAGCTGGTATAATTTGATTTCCAATTTACTCAATAAACTAATATCATATCATACTACAAATACATAAGGGGAAAAAAGAGCATCTTCAGTTTCCCATGAAGATGGAATAATCAAATAGAAGATTACAAAATGCAGAAAATAAGATAAACCATGTAACATCAAAATTTGATATTTATTGTTTCTCAAAAAAAAATTTTGATATTTATTATGTATGTTTCCCTCTTCTTCAACGCTACAATAGCAGTTTCCTTTTTATTCATCAGAAACCTTGAAAAAGGTATACGATAAAATCAAGTTATTGATACCATCCATTCTTGGATCTGTCTCAAACTCGGGATCAATATAAAAGAATACCTGCATTTTGATTAAAATTAATTATATAATTCAATAATTTGCTGATAAATTATTTAATAAATATAATTATAATTTAAAATAATAATAATAATAAATAAAAACACGGCTTACAGGCATATCAATCTGCTCCCCCGGAAGGAGACGCTGCTCCTCAAAGCAAAAGCATTGTATTTTATTGAAGTAAACTCCAGCCTGGAAGTGGAGGGGAAAAAAAAAATTCACTACCAGATCACTTTCTCTCCCAAAGAATTAAAATATATATATTAGAAAGGAAAATATTCAACAATCTCAGTAATCAAAACGCTCTAAAGTTAAATGCAATCATATCAATCAAAAAAGAAAAATGCAAATTTCTGCTGCTAGGCCTTAAGGTATCATAATGGGCAAATACTCGTTTATATTCCATGCAAATGTAGACCCATGATCTCATAGAGTCAGCATTCCCAAGATTATCCCCTAACCTAGTTATAACTTGCAAACTTTAGAAATGAAATGTGTAGACTAAGAGTTTTGATAATTCAGAGAATTATTTTGGACTTCATTGTAATAATTCCATATCAACCAACATCAATCAATCCAGAGTATGTGTACTATGTCTGTAGCCACATTTACCTTTGACCGAGCTTTTCTCCAAAAAAACTTTATGACTTATACTTTGATTTAGTGCCCTTTGCTGTCCATCATATTCAAATTAGTTGGCAATGGCACCAGTTTAAAAGAAGGGATGGATGCATCTGCAACAAAGTGATCCCTAAGTTCTAACCAAACACTATACTATTCTGAAAACATAATTTAGATTATTGCGGTGTTTTGGATCTTATTCAAGCACAAGTTCTACAAACATGGGCACTTACAGTGTTTTATCCAAGTTACTATCATCTCTCCATCATATCAGAGTGCATTAGACTGGCTATAAAGAGCTGATATTTTTCATTTAATTTCGCTTCTTCCGAGTTTAACATATGACACACTCACTCATTCCAAATGAAATCACATTTAGACAAAATATAATGACATCTGTCACAAATCTGTTCAAGTGATTCACTCCCCCACCAAGCATCCTCGTGTTCCCTTGTAACTTTCATTATCACATTAGATAGAACATTCAAATCAGCCTCCTCTTGAGAAATAAAATAAATAAAAAAGATGAAGAAGAAGAAGCTCTCATGTCTGGTAGCTTACCATCATCCAGATATTTGCAGTCTTAATACTGAAATCCAATCAGATTGTACCATTCCACAAAAACTAACCACCTTAAACCTAGAGCTCTAACAAGAAATGACTTCAGTGAAATCAAAGTGCATTAATGATCTTATTCACAATATCTCTCTGTCATGTCAACTTAATTTGGAGAGGCATTGAACCCTAAACGTCTTCATTGGAAACGCCAGGAGGTGTCAATCGAGCTACAAGGCTCTTGGCATCGAATTTTTTATTTTTTTGTTAAAGGCTCTTCGCATTGTGAATCATTGATTGATGCTATTAGAGAGATTCAATTCCTACTTGATTTTTATTTCCATATATGATTTAATCTTATTATGAGTTTATTTCTTTCCATATTTGATGTTATATAAGAATCCTATTTAAAAGGGCCCAAAGTTCACAATTGTCAACATTGATCATGGATTTATTGAAATTTGGGTTGACAGTTTACTTCCAATGCTTTGTGCTAATTCCAAGCAAGCCAAAGTGCTGGTTCCTGGTTCCTATTTTATCCTAGGCTTGTGATTCTAAGCAAACCTAGGTGGTGATTTCTGCAATCTATTTTTCTGTTTTCATTGTATGGTATTAACTCCGAGGTACTAATTCCGAGTTTCAATCCCTTTTTTGTTCTCTTTTTATTTCCCAAACACGTTCGACCCCATTCACCTGCATCAGATTGTCCCATAAACCACAGCAATCTGTTTTTCACCATCATTAATTGTCACTCAATGAGTATATGTTAATAATGATCTTAGGATGGTGCTGGAACCACATGTCAGGTTTTACGTGGGCAACATGGTGAATAGTTTGACGGTGTCTCATTACTCTTTGCCGTGATACACTCAATTTTTGTGATGCTAATCCAAACCAAATTATATTTATTCACCTGGTTTTTATTTGGTTTGAAGTGGTGTCTGGCTTGAAGGTGAATCTTGGTAAATCTGAATTGGTTCCTGTGGGGGAGGTTTCTATTATAGAGTATTGGTGGATATTTTGGGTTGTAAGAAGGGGTCTCTCCAATGAAATATTTGGGGTTGCCACTGGGAGCTAAGTTCAAAGAGAAGACAATCTGGAATTCTATTATAAAGAAAATGGAAAGGAGATTGGCAGGCTGGAAACAATTGTATTTGTCTAAGGGTGGCAGAATTACTTTAATTAAAAGTACTCTTCTAATTTGCCAACTTATTATGTGTCCCTTTTTCCTATCCCTTGTGATGTAGCTAGGCACATTGAACAGATGCGGTGGAACTTTTTATGCAGTGGGATGGGAGACAAGTCTAAGCTTCACTTGGCTAGATACTTAGATGGGATAAGGTTTGTGCTTCTTTTCAATCAAGGAATTTGGCAATTAGAAATTTGAGACGTTTTAATGAAGCTTTACTTGGGAAATGGTTGTGGAGATTTGGTAATGAATGGGATGAGCTTTGGAGGAGAGTGGTAGAGGTGAAGTATGGACGTATTTGGGGGGGGGGGGGGGGGGGGGGGGGGGGGGGGCG
>NW_027069536.1:1365982-1393767 GCF_002906115.3 Quercus suber
TGGGGGGGGGGGGGGGGGGGGGGGGGGGGGGGGGGGGTGGTGGTAGATGGCACACCAATATTGTTTCTGGTTCTTATGGAGTGAGTCTTGGAAAATCTTTAAGACAATGGTGGCCTGTATTCTCACAGTAAATTCTGTTTGAAATTGGTGATGGGTCCAAGGTGAAGTTTTGGGAGGATTCATGGTGTGGGGATAATATTTTGAAATCAGTTTCCAGAATTATTTTGGATCAGCCATGATAAAGAGGCAGTGGTAGTGGATCTCATGAAATTTTCCAATGGTGCTCGATTTGCATTTCATAAGACCTGTTCAGGATTGGGAATTGGAGTTGTTGTCAAACTTTATGGAGATGGTTTACTCCATACCTCTCAATGGAGCTGGGTATGATAAGATATGCTGCAAACCTAATAGGAGAAAAGGCTTTCGGGTGGATGGGTATTATCATGTTCTGACCTTCCTAGTGATATGTCTTTCCCATGGAAGAGCATTTGGAAGGCAAAAATCCCATTTAGGTTGCTTTCTTCTCTTGGACAGCAGCTTTCGGTAAAATTTTGACTATTGTCAACCTGCGTAGAAGCATCATCTAGGTGCTAGATTGGTGTTATATGTGCAAAGGTGATGGGGAAACAATGGATCATTTATTAGTTTATTGTCCTATTGCTACGGAGTTGTAACCTATGGTGTTTGGCTTGTTTGGGGTGTAGTGGGTTATGCCAAAGACAGTCATCAAGTTATTTGCTTCTTGGCAAGGGTAGTTTGGCCGTCAAAGAAACAGAATTATTGAAAATCTTTTCCTCACCATTCGAAGTGGTTTATTTTGAGGGACCAGAATGCCCTAAGTTTTGAGAATTTGGAATGACATTTGGCAGACATTAAGCTATTTTTCTTTAGAACCTTGTTGGATTGGATGTCTGTTGTCGGTTGTTCCTCACTGCTGGATTTTTTATTTGATTGATCATTGTAACCTGAGTGCATGATTGTATTGTGACTATTGTCCCCATTTGTATACATCCTGTATGGTTGGGTGACTATTCTCTGGTTTTAATAAAATTTTAACTACTTATATATAAAATAAAATACAAAAACAAAAAAACTTAATAATGATCTTCATGAGGACACCATGACCCACTTCATCTTGCAGTTTTACTTGTGCCATGACAGTTCACAAACATCCCTATGAGCTCATTTCCTTATAACTGTGCACTAGCATGCTCTTTCAGACAACCCCAATAGTTATCAAACCCTAGTACTTGGTACCATACATAGTATGCAGATTACAAAATTTTAGATGTTCAAACCTTCCTATAGGATCTTTTTGAAACCAAAACATGAATGATATTCCATAGAATTTTAATAACAGAATTCAGTTAAATCCATTTCTAAATTGAATTCTATTATTTGGTATATAACCAAGAAACAAAACTAATCAAACTTATTGCGTTATTTCAGAAAATTTTCCTAAAATAAACATTATGATTGTTAGAAGATTTTGTGAAACAAGCACCAAATTACTATATCATTCTCCACATTTAACAGTCCTGATATCAACAGAGGATATAGGGGCAATTCTTAAGGGCATATGATTCAGTACCAATAGTAAACTTTTCTATCCTTCCATTTTCTCCTTCATTCTGAACAGACCCTAAGGGAGGACAGCTTGTTTTAACTTTTAATCAAGAGTATGTTATCTTCCTTACCCACATATTTACATCACTCTTCACAATGCCCATTCTTATTACCCATAGATTGTAGGTGATAAAGTTGTTGTTTGAAATCAGGTTATTTGGCTAGTGACTCCTCATATTATCATGTGGACCATTTGGGGGTGACATGTAGTTCCATAGTTGATTTTTTGGACCAAATGAATGTCTGATTGTAATTCTTTAAGGAAGCTTGCCACTTCTTTTAATTAAACATCTTATTTGCATAGAAAACTTTTTCTTTTTTTTTTAAGTTACAAATTTGTGGGAAGGAGCTGGGATGTTCCTAAATTTCATTTGGCGAACTGGGGGGCAGTGTGTTCCCCTTTGAAAGGGGGTGATTCAGGGATTCAAAAGTTGATCATTTTAAATAAAGCTCTTCTTGGCTATGCAGATTTGAGGTAGAGAGGGATCACTCGTGGAGAAATTTTATTTGTGTTCAACATGGGAGGATTGGAGGTGTTGGTCAACGAAGGAAGTCTGAGGTTCTCATGGGGTGAGCCTATGGAAAAGTACTAAAGGATGTTCTCTAAACATATTAAGTTTGTTGTTGGGAACGGAACACGTCCAGTTTTGCTATATCAAATATTGTGGAGACTCACCTTAAAGACCATTTCTCTGTTTGCTTTGGCTTCAAATAAGAATGCATCAATTGCCTCCAATTTAGCAGTAATGGTTGACAATTTAACAAGGAATTGAAATTCTCAATTCATGAGACAGGTCCAGGATTGGGAGCTCTATAGTTCACAGAAAATCATTTTGAACTATTGTGCTCTAATTTCCCCTTCTACTGGAGGTGAGGATCAGATATCTTGGTATTTGACAAAAAGTGGAAAATTTTGAAGTTCAATCGCATTATGAAGTCTTAAGGGGTTCAAGAGGTATTCCTTTTCCTTGGTAAAGCATTTGAGGAGCTAGGGTGCTTCATAAGGTTGTTTTTTTCACATGGACAGCAACAATTGGTCAGATCCTAACTAATAACGATATGCAAAAAAGACACATTGTGATTATGGCTGCAGTGGCATGCATAAGAATAGTGATGAGATAGTGGAATATCTTTTATTTGCTTTATTTGAAGTTCTTGAACCATGCCAAAGACAGTGATCCACATGTTTACTTGTTGGCAAGGCCATAATAACTGGGTGCAAAAGTTTGGAAGGTTGCTCCTTTATGCATTTTATGGAGTATATGCAAGAAAGGAATAGTAGGGCTTCTAATAGTGTTGAACGTCCCTTCATATTATCAAACAATCCTTGTAAGATCCTTGCATGATTGGATGAATGCCTTGGCAACATCACTGTAATTGTTTAGAATTGGTTGGTTGGACACCTTGTGTATTCCAACTGGTCCTTTATTTACAGAAATTATTTACTCATAAAAAAATAATATATAATTCTTTTGTTAAGAAATAAATATAATTTTTTTGTAAACAATGAATTTCATAGTAGAAATAAGATTTTTTTTTGTTTTTTTTTTTTTGGGGGTGGGGTTTATTTGTGAATTTATGGTAATGAAGTAGAATTTTCTACACATCATAAACTTGAACGTGATATAGGGTGTGTTTTATAAGTTGTTGGAAAATGGTGTTTTAAGTTTAAAATGAGCGTTTGTAAAAAAATTATGAGAAGTTGTGGTTGCAAAATAGAGTTTTGAGTTTTGAAAATGCTTTTTTAAGCTCTCAAAATGCCTAACCAAATGGACCCATACTACATAAGAAAATTAATTGCACCCACTGATTGAAACACTTGTCTCAGCTCCTGTTTGGGTAACAAACATATCCCATTTACCTAAATTTTCAAAACCTTCAGCATAAACTAGTTTCTTTTTAACACTTACTAATCACAGCTAACAATCCTTTAAACATCAAACAAAAGAATACAACATGTAATAATACAAAGAGAAGTCAACATTTTAACAACCCCCCCCCCCCAAAAAAAAAAAAAAAAAAAAACTATGAAATTCAACAGATATTATAGAGCAGAACAGAACACTACTCAGCTTAGACTTGAAAAAAAAAATCTGCATGCTTGATATTATTAAATAATAAACAGTATTTATCAGTACCTTCATGGGGGTGACATTATAAGTAGACACACCAGTTATTGGAGTTTTACTTTGGTTTTCAGCAGTGTAAAATGCAAGGGCACTTTCTCCAGGCTTGACTCTTACCTGCAGCAAAGATACGGAGATCACAACAGATTAGTTTATGAAGAGCATGTTATACATTCTAGATTAGACATGTGCTTCACACAAGAAGCCTTTTTATGCAACTTTGTTCTTTACATTAATATTTTTAAAATAATCAAATAATTAGTTGTTTACATACATATTACTCCTTTTTTTTAATTAATCTTGAACCAATGTTACTGGTTTGCAAATTCTTCTATTCCAGATCTATTTTATAAGGCCCATATGTGAAGTACAATAAAATTAAAAGTTGTGTTTTTTTTTTTTTTTTTTTGATAAATAACAGAATTGTATTAAAAGAGAAAAACCAGGAACACCGGGGGTGTACATGAAAAACAGTACATCAAATACTTAAATTACAAAGATCAAGCATTTCTAAAAAATTAGAAGAAGGAAAAAGATTAAAGGACAAACTCCACTCCAGCAAGGTATGAAAAAGGAGAGACTTAAGATCCGAAGATATAAAAAATTTTAATTGGGTTTTTATTTAACAACTTTTGGCAATTTTGTATTTAGGGGTAAAACTGTAATTTCTGCAACCCTAGCCAATACAATTAGCTAAATATTTCCAATATTCTCATAGTGGGTCCCTTGATCAATTCCCCCTCAAGCAGTTGTATATATATATTAGATTGGTTGGGTGGAAGAAACTGTATTTGTCAAAAGGTGGAAGACTGACGTTACTTAAGAGTACATTATCTAGTCTCTCTACTTACTATTTATCTCTTTTTACTATCCCTACGCATGTGGCTAATAAAATTGAGAAGTTGCAAAGAGATTTCTTGTGGGGGGTTTCCAAGACACATTTGGTGGGGTGGGATAAGGTGTGCGCGCCTATGGCAAATGGTGGTTTGGGAGTAAGGTAATTAAACTACTTTTAATATAGCCTTACTAGGAAAATGGTTATAGCGGTTTGGGGTTGAGGAGACACAGCTTTGGAGAAGGGTTGTAGCTTTGAAGTTTGGGGAAGAGTGGGGGGATGGTCTTCCAAGCTAGGTAAGGGTGTACATGGGTGTGGTTTGTGGAGAAGTATCCACAAAGGTTGGGAGGTTTTTAGCAAAAATATTTGGTTTGAGGTAGGGGTAGGGGATAGAGTGAAGTTTTGGACAGATCGGTGGTGTGGAGATTTACCACTCCAACTGACCTTCCCGATTGTGTATGGGATTGCTACTAATCGAGAGGCATCTGTGGCCTCGTCTCTTGAACGGTTAGGGATAGAGGAAGGGAGAAGTTGGAATGTTTGTTTAATTGGAACCAAATGATTGGGAGATGGGTGTTGTGGATGAATTCCTTCGTACCTTAGGATCTAATTTACCTCCAACTGAGAAATGGAGACCGTATGAGATGGAAGTTAACAAAGAATGGGGATTTTGACATCCGCTCGTTTTATAATAAGGTACGAGATCCCTTGCTCATTATCTTTCTTTGGAAAGGTATTTGGAAGGTTAAGGCTCCTCGGCGTGTTTCTTTCTTTGTTTGGACCACAGCTTGGGATAAGATTCTTACAGGCGGCAATTTTCGGGGTAGAGGCCTTGATTTTGTTGACTAGTGCATTATGTGTCGTTTTAATAGAGAGACCGGTGGATCATTTGTTACTCCATTGTGAAAAAGCTTATCGATTGTGGAGTTTGGTTTTTAGATCTTTTGGGATTTCATGGATCTTACCAAGATCGGTTGCAGATACTCTTTTAGGTTGGTGGAATTGGTTTGGAAAGCACTCTTCTAGCATTTGAAATTTAGTTCCATTGTGCCTAATGTGGTGTATTTGGAGGAAGCGAAATTGGTGGACTATTGAGGACATGGACAAATCCGATAACCAATTGCTTGCTTCTTTTAGTGGTTCTCTTTTTGAATGGTCTAGGGTTTGGGGACTCGCCTCTAGTGATTCTCTCCCTTTGTTCCTTAGTTCTCTCCTTTGTAATTAGCTTTTTTTGTTTGTTTGTTTCTTTTTCTGTAATCTTTGGTCTGCCTTGTGCTTTTTTTCTTTTTTTGCATGAGGTAGCTTTTTGAATATGCATCTTTCTTACTTATCAAAAAAAAAAAATAATAGGGCAGCATATTGATCTTGATAGAACATCACCCATTTCACTTATATTAGTAGAATTTTGTAACAATTTAAGATATTCAATTGGTTAAAGGCTCTTAGTAAATAGATAACAAAGTGCAAAATATTAACCAAATGCTTTTTTCCTTTAAAAAAAATTGCTGTATTTTTATTTATATACGCATTCCTATCCACTATTCTAGTCCAAGTAAAAAGATAAATCATTTTGGTTCCTTTAATTCAACCCACCGATCTCTAAGTCATAACACCAACGTATGCAAAAATCAGTGAGGGCCCATCAATTTTGATGAGACACCACCCTATACATAGTTCATATGTATACATACATACTATTTATGTATGTGTGTACTAATTCCTTCCATCCCTAACTAGTAGTCCATATTTCCTTTTATGACTACCTCAAAATATTTTTATCCATTGCCAAAAAGGTATGAACAATTTTTCAAACTCCCTCAATCATCTATGTCAGTTGTACTTACTACTTATTAATAGAAATATGCTTGCTTCTTCACTCGTCAATCAAAAGTAAAGAATAATACTGGAAATTTCAAATATTGAGGTATGTGGAAAGTCTTTATTACTAGCTTTCTTAAAATGTGTGCATTTTTTAAATGGGCTAATAATTTTGTATAGAGGGAAGTGTGTGTGAGTGTGCATAAGGTTCCATGTGCATATTTATGTATGTATGTATGTATGTATATGTATAGTGAAAGGAAGAACCTCTCTTTGTGTGGGAACAAACTTCCATTGCATTCCATCAGCCACATCAGCATTGAACTGCACCACAATCTCCCTGCATGGAAAACAACTCATAAGGCAAGAGCATTTATAGAAGACAAAAAGGAACTTCATTATAAATTTATAATCAAAATCCATTTGATGACACTTCCAAAAAAGAAAGGAATTTTCCAACTTTGATCTAGACGGTTGAAGTGTTGAACATAAACAGCTTATTCATAATCCCAAGTCTAGTCACCACAACAACAATCAATGGCTTTGATGGGTGTTTCAACTTGAGGGATTGTATGGTTAGAAGATGGACCTAAATATTGGCTTGTATTATTTGAGGGAAGAGACACTTTATGGAGAGTCGAATTGTGATGAGGTATGATAGTTTATTGACTTCAGACAAGTCTCACATAGATGAAGAAGAAGAAATTCCAGCTTTGTCGCTTAGTAATGAGACAAGACATGCAAGGGCGGGCGTGGATTTGGAAAATTTTCAATGTTTTTCTCCAGGTTGGTCATTTAAATTAGTAAACAGAAAGTTACGTTCCCCTCTCCACTTCCCTCATTTTTAACATCATTATTGTCTTGCAAAATAGTTACTCAGTATAAAGCATCCAAACAAAAGGAACAAATATGTGATTTCAAAACAGTCATTGAAAAGTAGGGGGTCTTACAAAATACAATAATTTAAGAAATTAAAATAATAAAAAGACTAGTTTTTTTTTTTTTTAAGTAATGAAAATAATAAGAAAAGACTAGTACATGGCCAATGAGCTCTATTTCAAATGGCATCTCCTCTCCTTGTAATAACAAGGTGAGGGTGTGATTGTGAGTTCAAGTCCCATTAAGCATGTGTGAGTGTATTACCAGTAATAAAAATTAAAAAATAAAATATAAAAATAAAATAAAGAAGAGAAAGAACTAGTAGTCTAGTACTGACAACCACAATAAGCTCCTAATCAATTGTGAATACAGAAAGCTATGATCATTCACATTGGAAACATAAAAAAAGAATGAGCTTCATCTATGAAGTATAAATCACACCTTTTTTTTTTAAGATACGAAACTTATATTGAAAACACAAACAAACCCAGGTACACTGTACACTGGGGAAGTTGAAAACACACCTTGAGGTAACAGTTCCATCTTTGGCATGCCGAGCTATCTTTTCTTCAACACTCTACAGATAGCAATATCTTGTTGTCACAGAGAAACAGAAGAGAGGAAATATGAAGGGAGAAACAGATGACAAAAAAATCGAGGCCAATGAAATTTAAAGAGGGGGAGGGAGAGAGAGAGAAGAAATAAATTCAATCATACCTCACGACGCTGAGTAGTGCCTCCATACCCGGTAGCTTGGCAGAACCTTCTATACAGAGGAACAGCAGCATAAGTACTTCCCACCATTACAAAGACCAAACCCGTGAGGTATAAAAGCATCTTCCATGATTTTTGTTCTCTGGAAGCTTGAGAAGCATAGTGGCGCTGGATACCAAGCAAAGAACAAGACCTCCCAACATACTGAGAAGCAATAGGTGAAAACCGGCTACAATTGTAAAATGACCTTGTACTATATTCACTTCTTAACTTCAAACCCCATATATCATAATTGAAACCTCTCTGATATCCAGCATTAGCTCCAATGAAATTATAACTTGACCTCCCTAACACATCAGGTATGTGCCTGAATCAAGAACAAATTAATCTACGTGTAACAAATTCCCATAGACAACATTTGATTTAGCAGATAAAGAAAAATAAAAACATCACTATAACCTGTTTGTTTCAGAAAGAAAAAGGTACCTTGAATTTTTTTTCTAAATCAATTATTAAAGAGCAAAATATTTCAATTTTAACTAAGAACAATAATAACCTAGCCTTAGTCTCAAAATTTTCAGGGTCGGCTATGGATTCTCAGCAGATAGTCAAGGTCGGCAACATGTATCCTAGTCCTACCTCTTTACACTGCATCTCTGAGGCAGCACGTTACTAGTGAGGACGCCCCAACATAAAATAGAGTGACTAACTTTTTTGATGGTCGTTGACATATCGCAACCCTCCTCAATTTAACTCTGAACTTGGAGAAGAAAAATATATATAATGTGTCCTAAAATAGCTTCCGGAAGAGGTGTGATTTTCACAGTGAATTTAACGTATTCTAAGAAAATGTACAACCCAACTAAGCCGTAAGCCAATTAATCTCCAACGTTTTCCAATAAAACAAACAGAACCCAATAAAAGATTTTCAGTTCAAATATTAGTTTTACAACAACAAAAAAGAACTACCTGGATTCAGGATATGAGTGTTGTAAATTGTTAAGGTAAGGCAAGAGACAGGTTCTTCACAAAGTCTTGAAAATGACATGTTCACAGGACATCCACTAGCATCTGAAAAAAGGAAAGCAAAAACCCAAACATGAATAGAAATCAAACACTATTAGTTATCGTGCACACAACAGCTTTGTTGCTCTGAAGAAAAATTAAAATCCCATATGTATTCCTTTCTTCTCTTTTGTATTTTCCTAGAGAAATATGATAGAATCATTTCCTTTGTAACCAAACGAGTCGTTAAGAACCAAGAGCAACACAAGAGAAAATGCTATGCCTACTTGTAAAACACCCATTAATTGAATGACATTCACATCTATACAAACAGAATGAATTCAAATCCCAATCCCACAGAGTTCACAAAGTTCCAGAAAAAAATACTATACTATTAAACCAACAGAGAGTAGGAAGATGAAAGTCACGGAGACTCAAAGCCTCCATTTTTCATTTGATAGACAAAGAACCAGAACCGAGAAAAAAACCGATTCAAGTGGAAGAAAGACAGCATTTTTGGAAAGCTTTGGAGAATTAGAAAGATGGAATTACCTTTGAGATTTTCTGGGGAGGAGTGACGGAGAGGTGGTTCTAGCGGCGGGAATCGGAGCCAGTGCGGTCAGCTACGGATGATGGGCGAGAGTTGCAGAGAGAGAGCCCAAGCGAGAACAAGGAGAAGCCAAAATGAAAGAGTGAAAGAGAGTGTTTGTGATTTTTTTTTTTTTTTTTTTAAAAAGCCCTCGTGAGCGAGGGGCTCCGATGACTCGGTGAGCATAACTGCATAAGTGAAAAACAAGCAAGTTAGCTACCAACGTTACAACATTTTTCATTAAAAATATTAACAGTATTTTGAAAATCTAATAATTAAATTATGTATTTTTAATATACATGTTAAAATTCATGCTAAAGGAATATTATTTATTATTCGATTCATAAATTTATTTTTATATATAATTTTAGATTATAAAAACTTAAAATTTAAACATTTTATAGATGACATAATTTTTAATTTTTAATATTTTAAAATTTTGCAAACATAAATATATAAAAAGAAAATGTTATCCAATGGTAAATATGTCAAAATTACATTGGCTGCAACTAAATTTGTAACCAAACTTTATTAATAAAAAAAAAATGATAGGCCAAAAAACTATTGACCCCTTGTATAAATTAATTGATTAATTAGCAAGTTTATTAATTAATAAATTAAAATCAATTGTACTGACACACAAACAAATCACAATTAACTAAAGTATGCAGTGGAAAATAAATTGACACAATGATTTTCTTACGAATGGGAAAACTTACAACAAAAACTCACTGTGATTTTAAAGTACCACTCCCGAAATCCACATTATCAAAAAAGCGTTACAAGTAAAGGGAATTTCAGTACCTATATGAACTANTAAAACAAAAGTCATAATCATGTTAAGTAAACGAGGACCTTTAGCAAAGGTCGAACAAGGAATGAATTGACACTCACCCTAACTAGAGGGACGCTCACAAAAAGCTGACATAAGCTCGTCTTTGGACACGGTCCTCAGAAGCTCATAACCGGGGTAGTCTAGATGCTCTACCTTTGGGACGCGGGGCACATCAAATACAATATCTGGTGTGACCACAATACGCGTACCTCGAATGCGAGTAACAAAAAACGGTACTGGATAATCAACTCTATGCATGTTGGAGTAAAACTTCTGGATAAGCACAGATGGACAAGTGACTAGGATGTCACACAGTGACTCCCAACCCCTATTGTGAATGACAGTGGGTAGGTTAGTGTCAAAGAAGTCTGACAAAATGACTTGGCATTCCGAATGAATGTCTCGTCGAGAAAAGTTCTCCGAGAAGTCCTTACGGGCCTTCTCATCACGAAACTGAACAGAAGAAGAAGTAGGATCAGAGGAAGTGGATGCCCTAGAATGAAGAGGGTTCTAAGACGAAGCAGATTTTCGTTTAGGTTCCATAGAGCATCTAACCAAAAGAAGGAGAGAGAATGAGAGACGAGCAGAAAAGTACCAACAAAATCAGTATATCAAAATATAAAGAATTGAAGGTACGTATGCATGAGCATGTGATATGCAATAGTCAAGACATTATGGGCTCAGCCCAATCCAATCCTACCAGCACACAATCATTTCAACAATGCAAACATACATCTAAAATGCATAAAGCAGTGTTATAATGCACATGTGATGCAATGCATGATGATTTAAAGCCATTTAAGCAAAACCTATCCCAAAAATTTTGCAAAAACTTCATCAATTTTGAAAAACTCCAAAAAAATTTCAAAAACCCAAAAAGTTAGGTCAAAAGATGTGAAATGCATGATTAATGAGTGAGAAAGCATCATACCAGAGAACAAAGAAGATCTTGAGACCGAAAACTGAGTGGGAATAAGGTTTAGAGAGAGTGAGAGAGGTTTTGGGAGATGAAAAGCTAGATTCTATCGAGAGAGATCGAGGAGAAATGAACCTGGTATCGTGAGGATCCTATTTATAGGAATCTCATAATTCTCGACAAATCAAGAGGTGTCGAGATTTAAAGGCATGAATAGATACAGCTATCAAGCAGCTGTCCAGAGGTGCCCACAGCAAAAACAAGCTTGATGGATCGAGTAGCTATTGAGGAGATAGAAATGTTCTCGATGAATCAAGGAGCTATCAAGAAGCTGTCAAGATTGCAATAAAAAGAAGCTGAAGAGCTCGATAAATAAGCCAGGTGTCGAGAGGTGTCGAGGAGCTGTTGAGATTGCTTAAAAATAGTTTTTCAAGAAGAGAAAAACACAGACATGAATGCAATCAAATATGCAACTCAACCAAGGATCCAAACAACATTTTAATCTCTCAAAAACATCTCTCAATCAAGAAAAATGTAAGCACATAGATCCCAAAACACACACACACACACACTAAACAAGTCTAACTAATTTTATATTTCAAAAGCAAGTTATGACAATTTAGTGAGTATACATTAACACACGTATTCCTTGTGATGGCCAAAACACATGTATTCCTTGTGATGGTCAAATTACATTGTACCTGCACATGTATCAAAAGTAGCAAAGAATATTGCATATTGTGTGTGAAAAACATTGTAAGATTGCACAAGTGTCTACATGTTATGACAATTTGAGATATGAGAAAATCACTTTAACTCACACATAATCATAACTGTTTAATGGGGACTATCACCTTCGAGGTACATCCTATAACTCCCACATCTCCTAGAATACACGCTTACAATCATATATAAAGCATTTTGATCTTTTTGCTTTTATTTTTTCTTTGCATATTTTTTTATTATTTATTATTTTTTTAGGCAAACCATGCATAGGCATATAAGAAAGAAAAGAAATACCCAATGATGTTAAGCATTTGACATTGCACTTTTGCTATGCCGAAGCATACGGATGTCGTTTCATAATTGGTGGGTAACAGTGGTGAGATGGTTATTTATGCCTTTCTCTTAGAATTTTGTAGTCCTTTCCTTTAAAAAAAGTGATACGAGTGTTAAGTACAAGAGATCACTTAATTTTACTCATCACAAACACGAGCCACAAAGCTCACTTACTTAGTTATGCATAGAGATGTTCATCTAAACTATAAGAGATACAAAGTTTACAAAATTTTGTTTCAATGATCATCCAAGGTACACAAGTACCAATGTATACAAACACAAACTGTTTTTATATTTTTCAATTTTTTTTATTATTTTTATATGAAAAACAAAATAAAACAAAATTGAAAACTAACCAAACAAAAACATGTTAAGCAAAACAAAGCAATGCCTAAAACTGACTAACTCAAAACAATAAAGTAAAACACACAAGTAATGCAAAAACAAAAATAAGAAGGGGAGAGAAAGAAAAAGTGACATAATCACTTGTAGTCATTTTCCTTCCACACATTAGAAGAACCTTTTCGTTTAGAGAACCCTTGATCCGGTGGTGAGGGGGAAGAGTTAAAACCGTTCAAATTCAAATGGAACATGAGGGCTTTGAGAAGATCTCCAAAAGGAGTGAAAGAGGATAGAAGCTAATTCTGATCTCCTGATGTGATCATATTGTTACTCTTTTGAGTGGCTAACCACTTATAGCAATGAGGTTGAGTATGTCCAGCTACGCTACAGTGATGACAGAAATGTTGCTTTTTTTGTTTTGGCTTTTGAGAGTTTCCTTTCTTAGCCCTAGGGTTTTTAATCTCTTTGTTATCAATTTTAAGAGGTGCTCATAAGATAGATTTACCCTTGTCTATGTTCTCACAAGCTAATTCATTTTTAATATCATTGTTTTCAGTTTCAATATTATTAGCAGAATGAACAACAACAGTAGCACTAGTAGAAGCAATACTAGGAGAAGAGAAATCATACCCTAAATCGGTTTGATTGGAAGCATATTTCTGAAAATTGAGTATCTCATCGAGCTTAGCGCTTGAAGTCCTTTCCAACTGAGCTCTAACTTGAAGCAGTACCACCTCAAGCTTCTTGGTTTTCTCAACCAAGAAATTGTTCTCAAATATCAGTGCTCCAATAGTCTAATTTAATTCATCAAACTTTGTAGAGATTTCTTCCTGCTAAAGCTCCACATCACTAAGCTTCTTGGTGGCCAACCTATACAACTTCTCATTCTTTTCTGAGACCTTGTATAATTTTGCATAAGCTATGTGGATGTCATCTTGTTCATCCATCTTTTCAAACTTAAACTCCACCAATTCCTCTTCTTCATCCACATGTTCAACAATCCCTTCAGTAGGATTTACGGTGGCAGTGAAGGCATTTAGGATTCCATCATCCTCATTATCAGAATCATCCTCAGGCTTAGTGTCACTCAATGTAACAGTAAGTGCCTTACTCTTCCCAATGGTCTTAAGATACATAAGGTACTCTTATTTCATATGACCGAAACCTTGACCCCCAAAGTACTTTGGTCCTGAGAGAACAGTGTATTAACTGCCAACCCTAGCATCCTTCTTCCCTTTGTCTTGGTTCTTGGACTAAGAAGAACTCGACTGTCTACAGTCCTTGTCGAAGCCCTTTGCATTGGCATTCTTCATGAACTTCTTGAATTACCTAGTGATGTAGGACTTCATCTTAGAATCTTCATCATCAGAAGACTTATCAGTATCACTACTTTAGGCTTTCAAAGCCATGCTCTTGCTCTTACTTGATTTCTCTGTCCTTGTCAAACCCAACTCATAGGTCTGTAGATTTCCAACCAGCTCAATCAAAAGAATTTTGTTGATGTCCTTTGATTCCTCAATGGCAGAGATCTTGGCATGGAATCTCTTAGGTAGAGATTTGAGCACATTTCTCATAATCTTGGTTTAGGAATGGTTTCTCCAAGACTAAATGTTGAGTTCACTATGTCCTTGAGCTTGGCATAGAACTCATCAAATGACTCATTTTCCTCCATCTTGATCACCTCAAAGCTTGTAGTGAGGCTCTAAAGTTTTGATTAGGATGTCTAGAGAATGGTCCATGCTTCCTTAGCAGTTTCAGTAGATGATATCTTCTTGAACTCCTCATTTGTGACTACACTAAATAGAGCATTTAATGCCCTACTGTTGAATTTTACTGCCTTGATCTTAGGATCATTCTAGTCGACTAACGATTCTGTAGGCTTAGTCCAGCCTATCTCCATAGCTTACCACACTTTCTCATCTAATAACTACAAGAAAGCTCTCATGCATACTTTCTAGTATACATAGTTAGTGTCATCAAATAAAGAAGGTATAATAAGAAACTATCATCTATTCATGACAATTAGGGTCAATGGATTACATAGTAAAGATTAAAACCTAATCAGAGTATGCCTGCTCTGATACCACTTGATATGCCAAAAAACATATTGACCCCTTGTAATGAATTAATTGATTAATTAGCCAAGTCTATTAATTAATGAAATTAACATGCAATTGTACGTGGCAACACAAACAAATCACCAATTAACTAAAGTATGCAGTGGAAAATAAATTGACATGATGATTTTCTTACGAATGAGGAAAACTTACATGGCAAAAATTCTACTGGGTGATTTTAAGGTTACCACTCCCGAGAATCTACAATTATCAAAACAAGCGGTTACAAGTAAAGGAATCTCAATACCTTATACCAATTTACAGTTAAACCCTTACCCAATACCCAATTGGACTTGTTCTATAGTGGCAATCTCTCCTTTTCAATACACGGCTCCTAGTATGTGACTAACCAATTGCACGAATTCCAGTACGCGACTTGATTACCAACTTGAGAAGAATGTTGGCTGCAAAGTTCATCAGTTCATCAAGACGATGAAGATCATGAAGTTGCTTGGTCACAAAACCCTACGGTGTACAAACACAGCAACTTCTTCAAGAACTAGGGCAAACTAGGTTTCTGGTCACACTCTTCTTCACATTTGTGGAATTGTGCTCTTATGCAACTTGTATCTCCTTTTTCAGCCATTAAAATAATCCTTATATATGTTTAGGGTTGTGAGGAAAGAAAGCCCAAACATACACTCACGGATTGGATGAAAATCAACTTGAAAAATTGAACTTCATAAACCTTGACAGATACCCTATCTATCGAGCTAGCTGTCGAGCCATGAGCTTCAGTAGTTTTTAAACCTCGATAGATGCTAGTTGTCGAGATAGCTATCAAGATTTAAAAATCCTACACTTCATTCCTTGATTCTTGGATAGACTTGCATGGCTTTAATACTTGAACTTGAAACATTGTTTCTTGAAGCATTAAACACATCCTAGATCTACCTAATTACAAGTAAAATGTGTTTTGTCAAAGAATTAGCCAACTACATAAAATAGTGACATATGTTCCTAACATTAAATCACATATGTCCTAACAAAAAAAATAAAAAAAATAAAAATTGAAATGAAATTAATTAATTTTCTTTTAAGTATACCCCTTATATGGGTGAATTCAAAAAAAACTAATTTCGGGAAAATAACTTTTTTATGGTTCCTTGAAAATATGAGAGTTGCTCCAAAAATGGCAATGTCAATGCCAACGTGGACATTTTATATATGTGTGCATGTGTGGAGTTCAAAAACACAGAAACTAAGCTTCGTTGGGTAACGGTATTTAAACAACGAAAAATGTTGTTTAAACACCACAACACGTATTTCCACACATTTTTTCACTCATATGTATTTTTACAAAATTTAAACAATGTTACTAGAAATCACTTACCAAACAATGTTACTAGTCTCTTGTTTAAGATCAACACAACTAATTTCTTAAGAATGGGAGGTAGAAATCCACAATGGGAAGATTAAAAAAATAGTTGGAGACAAAAATCGCTGAATTAAAACTTTATATGAGTGGAAAAATGTTCTTCAGAGGTACATACAAGAATTCTAAAGGAAAAGTACAAGTGAAGACTCTTCTCACTTTCTCTCTCTTGTTCTTCCCTTAATTTTTCTGGATCTCCTTTCTTGTTGTTCTTCTTTTCCTTTTATAGTCATAGTCCTCCTCTTCCAGCTGTTTTGCTCTTAGTTGGATTTAGGGGATACTTGTCCCATCAACACATTTTCTTGCTATTTCTTAATCATGAAGATAAACTTTTGGGGGTGTTTCCATTGTTTAGACCAATCATTTAGCATTCAATGTGGCTAACATTAGGTGACGAGAGTACATTAATGCAGAGGTGACTATTCCATTAGGCTATGCATTCTCTTTGACGTGTTCCCGAGGAAAGTAGGTGAAAAAGGGTGTCAATCGGGCTATGTTTCCTCAGGAAGATGGGTTTCTCAAATTACCTTAGTAATGGGCCCAAATGATCTTTTCTCAATGGGAGGCTTGTTCATCCCTTGCCAGCCCCTAAGCTGGGCCCATTTTATGGATAGGGTTTCTCAGGACTTTCTCTTCAGGTTTAGGTCCACTACCCCCCAATATATATATATATATATATATAGAGAGAGAGAGAGAGAGAGAGAGAGAGAGAGAGAGAGAGAGAGAGAAGATGTTACACCACTCAATATTTTTTAATTAGATACGAATATTGACAAATTCACCGTTAGATTACATTATCTTCATATATTCTCCATGCTTACAAAATTTCAAGGTGATCAAAGATTAATAACCTTGTCATCAATCAATTGTTAAAATTCAAGTTTTTGTAGTTTAAAATAATACATAAAAGATGAGTTTATGCATCAAATGGTAAATAACATCTAATTGATATGAAAATTGTCATGCATGTTAAGAACATATAGAACATGTAATTCAACGGTTAGATTTTCAAAAGATTAATTCAATAACAAGTTATTGAGCGGTGTAACATTGCTTAGAGTTACACCAGGTGTAATTTGAACCTAACTCATATATATATATATATATATATATTAGATCTTGTTGAGATTCATCTAAGACATTTCTTTTCACCTTACTTTACTAATGAGAAATGCTAGATCTATAAAATTTTTCACAATATTTTTATAACTAATTATAGGTTGTAGATTATTACTAGTGATTACAAAAGTTATGTCAATTGTAGGTCCAAATTTTAAGGAGTAAAATTGACGCAGATGAATTGAGAGTGATCTTAAGTAGACAACCAAATCTACTTAAAATCCCTCTTTATTTATTTTCGTTTCTAAATTTCTTACTTTTGGCATTGGGCTTAGTTTCAATCCTTGAAACCCTATCCACTTGTCTCTATTTCTTTCTCTCTACCACCACCCTTGACTTACCAATCCAACCTAACTCGGTCGTGCCATGTTCATCCCTGAGCATCATAACCCAGGTTCATTTTGTGTGTGATTTGCCAATGATTTAAGTTATGAATAAATGCCTACCCTTGATATTTTTCCATCTTTGTTGTTCAATTTTGTTATTATGGCTAGTAATACATCAAATAAAAATGAAAAATCATTAATTAAGCATTGCATTTCACTAATCTTATTCACAAATCAACTTGATTGCCATTAAACATAGAGGGTAGATAGTAAAAGCATGAATTAGAGAAAAAACTAATTACATGGAAATCAAATTTAGTTGCTTAGGCAAAACACAAAATTTTATGAACGATTTCAATTTTTTCATTTGCTCCAAAAATGTCATGAATAACGTAAATGAATAGGGGGGGTTGACAAGTTTCAAATTGAAACAATTTCATAAGTTTGAAACTTTAATTAACAAAATTAAAAACTTAGAGCCTAATATCAACCATGCTATAGGGATGGACAAGTTTCAAATTAAAACAATTTCATAAGTTTGAAACTTTAATTGACAAAATTAAAAACTTGGAGCCTAATATGAATCATGATATATATATATATATATATAGTTTCCCCAAAAATATTTAGAATTATATTTTTCCAAGATTTATACTAGTTTTGTATACAATTCAATGGTAACAAATAATGGAGGAGGATAAATTTGAACCTTTGTTTTTTTTTTTGTGAAACCAGACCCTAAGGTCATTTATTAATGAAAACTAGCTTGTAACCCCATGCATATGCATGGATACACTTAAAGATATACAATAAGATGCATAATATAACTCTTTTTTTTTAAAAAAAAAAAACGAAACAAGCCATCATATATTCATTGCAACTGAATCCTCGTACATAGCTTCCAAAGCAACTGGAGGTGCATCTTCCATCCAGTACATAACCTCATTTAAGTTACTAGCAAATCTAGCTAAGACATGGGCTACCCTATTACAATCTTTTTTAACCCAATTGATTGATACCTTCCTTAGTCCACGTATGAGGCATTGAATATCAGCAACCACATTCCTAACAACTGACAGGTTCGGACTTGAAGAAGAAAGTGATTTCATAACATTAATGCTATCACCTTCAATTATTAGCTCAGTGAAACCCGCATCAACAACAAACTCGCTGGCTTTTCTATAGGCTAATGTTTCTGCTTCTTCACTACTCGAGACTGATGGCCCTATAGCAGAAAGTGCAACCATTACTTCTCCATGCTCATTTTGTATCACAGCCCCAAATCCCAACCTTCCTCTCTTTTTGAATATGGTAGCATCAAAATTCATTTTGAAGAAATGATGAGGTGGTGGACGCCACACATTTCCTCCAGTTTCCCTCAGTGTGACAGCAAGTTGCTCTTGCGCCTGTGCACTCTCCTCCAGCCATTCCTCAGCCTTTGTATTCAGCCATCCAGGATCTTTGAGCTTCCCCCCATGCAACACACAATTCCTTTGATTCCATAACATCCAAGCTTGCACTATGAATAACTCCGTCTCTTCTGGTTCTAACCTATGCATTAAATAGTCAAATAGTTGTAACACGTCTTGCTGTCCAAATGGGCATTTCTGCAAGTTAGTTTGACTTCCAGCCCACACGTCCTGTGCAGCAGGGCAATCCCATAGCACGTGCACCTCATTCTCTGGGTTTTGCAAGCATATCGGGCAAACAGTTTCTGCAATAATATTACGTTTTGCTAAATTGAGGCGGGTTGGCAAGATTCCTTGGCAAGCTTTCCATTCAAAGATTTTGATCTTATTAGGAACTTTCATCTTCCATAACGCCTTCCACACCTTTTGCTTATCATTCCCCCTTGAACATTTTGCCCAATTCTCACTCCTCATGACTTGCCGTGCCACATAATATCCAGACTTTACAAAATATCTCCCATTCCTATTATGCAGCCAAATTATTGAATCAACCATTTGCCTTCGACTTAAGGGAATTCGACAAATGGCCTCTGCATCCTCACTATGAAAAGTTTTCATGATGAGATCTTGCTTCCAACAGTTTATACCCAGTTCAATCAAGTCTGCCACAAACCGCTCTCCTACATCCATATTAGCTGGATATAGAACCCTGTTTGTAGGGTGTTAAGGAATCCATTTATCAACCAGAATTTTTATTGATGCCCCATCACCAACCCTCTAGCAGCAACTCGCCTTTAGAATAGGTAGGGTAGCCATAATACTTCTCCAAACATAGAAGCAATTAGGCGATTTAACAGCATCTAAAATATGAGACCAAGGAAAGTACCGAGCTAAAAAACATTTGTACAAAAGCGATTCCTTTTGTTGCAACAAGCTCCATCCTTGCTTGGCTAGTATAGCTAAATTGAAAGTTCTTAAGTCATGGAATCTCATCCCACCTTCCTTCTTTGTAATAGTCAGTTTCTCCTAGCTTCTCCAATGAATTTTCCTTTCGTTCCCCACCTGTCCCCACCAAAATCTTGCTCACATAGAATTCAACTCATCACTTAATTTTATTGGTAATTGGAATACTCCCATAGTATAAGTGGGAATAGATTGGGCCACCGCTTTGATGAGTACTTCCTTGCCTGCCCTTGAAAGCAACATTCCTTTCCAACCTTGTAGTTTTTTCCATACTCGATCCTTTAAGAAAGAGAAAGTTTGGTACTTGGCACGCCTAATGAGAGTAGGCAACCCCAAATATGACTTAAACCTCTCCACCTCTTTAACGCCCAATGTCTCCATAATCTCTACCTTTTTGTCACTCTGAGTATTACAACTGAAGTACACTGATGATTTCTCTAAATTTATACTCTGACTTGAAGCCTTTGCATAAACTTGAAGAATATCAACAATTACCTTAGCTTCATTACAGGTTGCCTGACAAAACAGTAGAGAATCGTCTGCAAATAAGAGGTTAGAAATTATTGGTGCTCGTTTACAAATTGATACTCCATGGATACGCCCTTCCAATTGTGCCTTTTCCAAAAGGGAAGTAAAGCCCTCTGCACACAAAAGAAACAGATATGGTGAAAGAGGATCTCCTTGATGGATTCCTCTAGATGGATGAATATTACCAAAAGGCTTTCCATTAATAAGTACAAAAAATGTAGATGTAGTTACACATCCCATCACCCTTTTAATCCACCCTTGTGGAAAACCCATCCTTTGCATAATGCCCTGTAGGAAAGACCACTCAACTCTATCATAGGCTTTATTGATATCTAGTTTCAATGCTATCGACCCCTTCTTGCCCTTTTTCCTGCTATGCATGGCATGTAGAGTTTCATAAGCCACCAGAACATTGTTTGTGATGAGGCGGCCAGGTACAAATGCACTTTGAGTAGAAGAGATTCTATGGGGAAGAACCTGTTTTAGTCTATTTGCCAGCACTTTAGAAATAATTTTATACATAACATTACATAAGCTGATAGGTCTGAAATCAGTCATTTTCTCAAAGTTTTTCACTTTAGGGATGAGAACAATATTGGTGTGATTAATTTCAAGAAACATAACATCAGAATTCAAATAATCCAAAACTGCAGCTATTACACTATCACCCACTATATGCCAAAATTTTTGGTAAAAAAGAGCATTCATACCATCAAGTCCAGGAGCCTTAGTCGGTCCCATTTGGAACAATGCCACTCTGATCTCATCAGCATTAAATTCACTAGATAAAATATTTTGCATATTATGGGTTACCTTGCAAGGCACTACATCAAGACACTCATCCATCTGGTCACACGGTCTTGCACTAAATAAATTCTCAAAATAATTTGAAGCCACCACTGCTACATCCTCCACATCTTCCGCCCATTGGTTATTTACATTTTTAATCCCTTGAATATGATTTCACCTCTTCCGCTAAGATGCTTTGGAGTGGAAAAATTTTGTGTTCTTATCCCCATATTTTAACTAAGAAATCCTGGATCTCTGTGCCCTATAAATCTCTTGTTTGAGTAGAAGCTCATCCAACTGCTTACTCACTACCAAAAATTCTTCCCTATTCTTTGCTGTAATCTTTGCTTCATTCAATGTCTCAATCATTTTCTGCATTTGTTTGATCTCTTCATTGTCCAGGTTGGACCTACCTGATCCCAAAGCAAATAAATCAACCCCACAAGTCTCTATTTTTTCCTTTATTGAGCTCAAACTAGCAAATCCATGACCAATCCGATCCCAGGCAACCCTTATCATAGCTTCACAATCATCCAAAATGAACCAGAACTCCTTAAACTTGAACTTCCTATCCTTCATAAATCTGTTCAGGCTAAAACTCTTGGTTTGGGGTATAATAGGCAAGTGGTTCGAGGCATGAGATGAGAGATGTGTGATTGAGCTTAGCTGAAATTTCTCCCTCCATTCCTTTGTAGCCACTACCCTATCAAGCCTTACCCTAGTATTTGCATCCCCAAGCTGCTTGTTATTCCATGTAAAATGATAACCTCTAAACCCCAAGTCTTCTAACTGGCACAAATCCAATGCTTCCTTGAATGCAGCAACCTGTCCATGTTGTGGTGGATGCTTACTAAGTTTCTCAAAGGAGCTAAGGAATGCATTAAAATCACCTATGCAAAGCCACGGGCCATCAATGAATGATTTTAAGTGAGCTAAATGCTGCCAAGACTTCTCCTTCTGATTTGCTTCAGGCCAACCATAAAAGCATGTCAAATACCATTCGAAACCATCATCTTCCTTCACTTTAGCTAATATGTGATTAGTTGTGAAACTTATAACCTCCAACTTTACATCATTCTTCCAAATCAAAGCCAATCCTCCTCCTGAATCCGGGTACTTCACAATGATTTGGTTCGGGAAAGGTAGGTTGTCATACAGTTGTACAAAGCCTTCCTTATCCAACAGAATTTCCATTAGAAAGCACACCATGGGAGCTTGTTCCCTCACAATTCTACGAAGGTCACAACTTGTCTAATGGTTCCCAAGCCCTTGGAAGTTCCAACTTAAGAGCCTCATTGCTTCCAACAAGGGTGGGGTACCACCCCCGCCGATATATCATTCTCCCTTGCACTGCTTTCATTAAACCTGCCACGCTTCACAACTTGTTCTTCCTGACCAAGGCTGATATCCATTTCAGTCCCCCAGATCTGAGCCTCTTTTCCTCAAGTGTTGGTAAATTGAAGGCCTTAGTAATTCCACTCAGCCCAAATTCCATCCGATTAAGCCTTGTCCATTTACCTTGAGTTTGTGATGAAAAAGGCCCAACACCTTTAGAGGCCCAACGAACCACTGGCTGCACGGGACTGCTCTCCTTATTCAAAGTTAAATTATCCCTAAACACTGTCGTAATAACCTTATCAGCTCCTTGTCCTACGTTAGAATTATCCTCAATGCATGCGATATCAACTCCCTTAAAATTAGTATCAATCCTTTTATTTTCATGCTGCTGAGATTTAAGAACAATCCTGTAATTCACGGGATTTCCCTCATCATGACAGCTATTCACATGTTCAGTAGTCTCCCTCTACGCCACCGGTAACTCCACCACCACCCTTGTGTGGTTTGATTTCTACCCTAGAACATCCTCCGCATCAGCATCAGAACCTCTTCTTAGGTTCGCACTCCGTTTAGGGGGGGATTTAGCACGACCACCCTCTGACTTCAACCATTCTCCATACTGGTAATCCACCCCATCTCCATTCTTCTTCCTTGCAAAGTGTAATGCACAATGGTGCAAATCCTGACCAAGCAGTCCACAGTAGTGACAAAACATGGGCAGTCTCTCGTATTTAAAGGTCACGCGTGAGCGTACTCCATCCGATCCTGCTATAAAACCACCTCGTCATAACGGTTTCTCAAGTGGTAGGGCAACTCTGACAAGCATAAAGAAATTCTGATCATCTTGTTTTCGTCTTCTTTCCATATCCTCCACCACCCCTAATCTGTTTCCCACCTTTTGTGCAACCTGAGGGGAGGCCATATCAAATGGAGCTCCCCAAATTTGAACCCATAGTGATGCATAAGTCCACTTTATATTGCCCACATTCATCCCTTTCTTCCAACGTTGAAGCATAAGAAGTTGATTATCAAATATCCATGGGCCACCTATAATTAATTGAATATTCACGAATTTTGCATTGATACTTAGTTTAGTTTATTTATTTTTTTGTATTTCTCTAGTGCCTAAGTTCCACTAATTAAAGATAAATTTAATATATCTGTTCTTATTATTATTGGCATAATTTGTCAAGTTACACTTATTGTGACTTTAAGTAATGCTACAACAGTTAAAATGTTTTTTTTTAATGCGAATTTCACTAAATTTACTGTTGAATTACATGTTTACTGTATAACCTCCATGCCTTTAAAATTTTAAAATGATCAAAGATCAATAGCTCGTTAATCTATTAACTGTTCAAAATTTAAGTCCAAATTTTTATATTAAAATTATTCATTAAAAAGGAGTTTATGGGCCGAATAGTAAATAACATCAGATTAGCATGAAATTTGACACAGGTATTAAGAATATAGAAAAAAAAAATGTAATTAAATAGTGTGTACGTTGGGTTAAAAAAATGTAATTCATCAGTCAAAATTTTTACACAAATTTGATTAATATATTTTGGGTAGTACACATGCAGTTTGGGTTAAAAGATTTATATACTATAATAAAAGGATCAAAACACTTATAATATATTTATTAAAATGTTTTTATTTTTCTCTTTTTGAGGTGTATTTGTCCTGTGAGATTTTTTTTGTTTTTTTTAATTGATAAGATACTGTGAGTTATATATAGTATATACACAAAATCGTGGATTTTGTAAATGAGAAGTTGACAACTGTTTTGCGTTTGGTTAATAGGAAAAGTAGCAACAATGATGGAAGTTGTACTCAAAATCCTTGATCTTTATACCAAAAGACCCCTTCAGTCTATTATTATTATTATTAATAAATTCATTATTTTCAAGAACATCTTTGGGAAAAATGACCAACATCAATGAAGCATAACTTATCGTGATCTTAATGAAAGTTTTCTAGCATTGATGGCATTAATAGAATGGATTTTGATGTATTAAACTAATGCATCAATGACACTTAAATAGGTTTCAGTTTTTATGTCTTTGGTAAGTACTATAAATCGACATCCTCTTGCTTCCATTAGCCTCAAGAGTCCTCCAATACCATTGATAAACCAGTAGTCACACATACTACAAATTTATCCTTTTTGATAACTACCATGGCATATAAATCACAAAGGATTGCTCTCATGTTAATATATGCGTGTTTGGCAGTGTTGGTTCCTACAGGGCTAGCTCAGTTGCCACAAACACCTGGATTGCCTCAAATACCAGGATTGTCACAAATACCAGGATTGTTCCCAAACCTTGGAGCTGGGGGACTTTCAGGGGCAAATGGGCAATGCTTGTCATCTCTTGTAGACATACCAGGGTGTCTTACTCAAGTTTTTGGTTCACTTGTCAATGGCCAATTCAACATTATAGGTTCCTCTTGTTGCAAAGCCATCTCGGAGATTGAGGGAAATTGCTTGTCTAATTTGTTCCCCTCTAATCCCATCTTTGCTCCTTTGCTCAATAACTCTTGTGGTCAACCATCTAAAGGAAACAGACAGGTCTCCAGAATCACTGCGAGTAAGGCCACTTTACCAGGGATTTTATCGGGGAATCAAGACATACAAGAATGTTGGTCATCTCTTTCAAGTGTACCAGGGTGTCTTACAGACGTCATGAATTCACTCTTTAATGGCAGAGTTAACTTCTTTGGCCCTACTTGTTGTAAAGCCATCACTTTGGTCAGTGACCAGTGCTTGCCTAGATTGTTCCCTTTTAACCCAGCTTTTCATTCAACACTTAAAAACGTTTGTTTAACTGGCTCTGGAGTTGGAGGACCTGCACCTTCACCTCTGGGAGTAGATCAGATCACTGTGAGCAAGCTCTATTTGCCAAGGAAATTACCGTTCCTAGGACTATCATACGGGAATTGGGAAAAAGACGTTGCAAAATGCTGGTCATCACTTTCAAGCATTAATCGATGTGTTGATGAGATTTATGGAACACTTTCCAGGGGTAAATTTAGTTTGGTCGGTCATGCTTGCTGCAAATCCATCACTGTTATTAGTCACAAGTGTTGGCCCAAGATGTTCCCACTCAACCCATTGTTCCCTCCATTGCTCAGAAGTAAATGTGCACGCAGTGCTTCTAGGGCTACAGCAAAACCTTGGAGAATTTAGTCATGCCTATGAATTCAGACAGGCTCATCATTGGCTACTACAATATTAATAATGCATTGGCTAGTGATTGTAGTAAAATGTTGTCTTTTCTTTTCTTTTTTTTGGAGTTTAATTGAGACCAATGTTTCCTAGTGTGTTGTTTTTAGAATTTTCAATTCATCAATAAAATTCTTGTTGGCATTTAAGCCATTGTGTGCACATCGTTCTTGGAATGAATTTAGTTCAAGTTGCATTTATTTAAGTAATTTACTCTCTTTTATAATATGTTATGCAAAAAGGCATTGTAGCTTAAAATATATGCTTAAAATGTTGTGATAAGTTCATTTTTTGGAATTTACATTTTCACTCTAATTTATGCTACAATTTTGGGGTCATCTAGTCACAGAAAAAGAAAAATGGTGACACGGAAATAGCATATTTAAATTAAGACAACACCACAATATTTCATTTCAATAAAAAAAATTGAAATGATCTTGAGAAAAGTATTGGTAACCTTGGTTTCCTCTTGATTTTCAACTGTTGAATTACTGAAAGTTAAATACAACTAAAGAAAAGTGAACAAACAAATAACATATATTTGGATGTGAGTTGGGTAACCTAGTAATTTATCAAGACATAGTTATGAGCCTTTTGACTATATATATAAAATTTTGAAATCAAGAAAATGTGTTTGTATTTGAAAACTTTTCACATGGTTTTAGTCTATTGGAGATTTCACAAAATGAGGCTATGCAATATTGAAATAAAAAAAATAAGTATGACAACTTGTTTTGGTTATTTTCTATGATAAACTCTTATATTGTAAAATAAGGGACTTGAGTTCAAATTATGCCTACCCAAAAAAGAAATCAGATAGTGTCTTGGCTTGAAACTAAAAAACAGTCATTATGGATTATACATCACAAATTTTCAAATACTATTATAACTATATATGTAAAAAAATAAATGTAAGATAAAAAATAAAATAAAATAAGTTGAATATTGTGTCATATAAACTGTGAGTTGAAATTTTCTCATAGTACAATATGCATATGCAATGACGAGCCACAAATTTTCCGTCAAGTACCAAACAACCTCCTTTCCCTTAAAAGACAAGTGTACGTGATTTTTCTATAAAAACAAGACATAAGTATTTCTATATATGTACAAACATACATACATACATACATACATACATACATATATATATATATATATATGTTTTTGTTTTGATATCAAATAATTTATATTTCTATATATAAAACTATATTTTTAAAGTATATCTTTTTTATTATAAAGCTTAAAGTTATTTTGATTCATTTAAAGAGGGTCACAATCCCATAAGTAATAAGTAGTATACAGCAAATATTTAAATTAATTGAACATTCACGAAGTTTGGACTGATGCTTCGTTTAGTTTAGTTTAGTTTAGCTTTTTTCTTTTTCTTTTTTGTACTTCTCCAGTGCCTAAGTTCTACTAATTAAAGATAAATTTAATATATCTATTCTTATTATTATTATTGGCATAATTTGTCAAGTTACACCTAGTGTGGCTTTAAGTAATGTTACAATAATTAAAATGTTTTTTTTTTAAAATGTAAATTTCACTAAATCTACTGTTGAATTACATGTTTATTGTATGTAATTTTTCTATAAAAACAATTCACATGTATTTCTATCTATATATATATATATGTTTTTGTTTTGATATCAAATAATTTATATTTCTATATATAAAACTATAATATTATTATAACTATATTGTAAAAAATAAATGTAAGATAAAAAATAAAATAAATAAGTTGAATATTGTGTCTATGAATTGTGAGTTGAAATTTTCTCTAATACAATATGCATATAGTGACGAGCCACAAATTTTCCTCTCAAGTACCAAACATCCTGCTTTCTT
>NW_027069536.1:1394183-1402381 GCF_002906115.3 Quercus suber
ATTTTTAAAGTATATCTTTTTATTATAAAGCTTAAAGTTTTTTTTTGATTCATTTAAGAGGGTCACAATCCCATAAGTAATAAGTAGTATATAGCAAATATTTAAATTAATTGAATATTCCGAATTTGTAGATGCTTAGTTTAGTTTTTTTTTTTTTTGGTACTTCTCTAGTGCCTAAGTACCACTAATTAAAGATAAATTTAATATTCTGTTCTTATTATTATTATTGGCATAATTTTTCAAGTTACACTTAGTGTGGTTTTAAGTAATGTTACAACAGTTAAATGTTTTTTTTTTTAATGTGAATTTCACTAAATTACTTTGAATTACATGTTTACTGTATAACCTCCATGCCTTTAAAATTTTAAATGATCAGAGATCAATAGCTGTTAATCTATTAACTGTTCAAAATTTAATCCAAATTTTTATATTAAAATTATGCATTAAAAAGGAGTTTATGGGAATAGTAAATAACATCAGATTACAGGAAATTTGACACGATGTATAAGAATATAGAAAAAAAATGTAATTCAATATGTGTACGTTGGGTTAAAAAATGTAATTCATCAGTCAAAATTTTTACACAAATTTGATTAATATATTTTGGGTAGTACGCATGAAGTTTGGGTTAAAGATTTATATACTATAATAAAAGGATCAAAACACTTATAATATATTTATTAAAATGTTTTTATTTTCTCTTTTTGAGGTGTATTTGTCCTGTGAGATTTTTTTTTACTGATAAGATACTGTGAGTTATATATAGTATATACACAAAATCGTGGATTTTGTAAATGAGAAGTTGACAATTGTTTTGCGTTTGGTTAATAGGAAAAGTAGCAACAAATGGAAGTTTTATTCAAAATCCTTGATCTTTATACCAAAAGACCCTTCAGTCTATTATTATTATTATTAATTAAATTCATTATTTTCAAGAACATCTTTGGGAAAAATGACCAACATCAATGAAGCATAACTTATTGTGATCTTAATGAAAGTTTTCTAGCATTGATGGCATTAATAGAAGGATTTTGATGTATTAAACTAATGCATCAATGACACTTAAATAGGTTTCAGTTTTTATGTCTTTGGTAAGTACTATAAATCACATCCTTTTGCTTCCATTAGCCTCAAGAGTCCTCCAATACCATTGATAAACCAGTAGTCACACATACTACAATTTATCCTTTTTGATAACTACCATGGCATATAAATCACAAAGGATTGCTCTATGTTAATATATGCTGTTTGGCAGTGTTGGTTCCTACAGGGCTAGCTCAGTTCCCAAACACCTGGATTGCCTCAAATACCAGGATTGTCACAATACCAGGATTGTATCGGTTGCCAAATCTGGCCCAAACCTTGGAGCTGGGGGACTTTCAGGGGCAAATGGGCATGCTTGTCATCTCTTGTAGACATACCAGGGTGTCTTACTCAAGTTTTTGGTTCACTTGTCAATGGCCAATTCAGCATTATAGGTTCCTCTTGTTGCAAAGCCATCTCGGAGATTGAGGGAAATTGCTTGTCTAATTTGTTCCCCTCTAATCCCATCTTTGCTCCTTTGCTCAATAACTCTTGTGGTCAACCATCTAAAGGAAACGGACAGGTCTCCAGAATCACGCGAGTAAGGCCTTTACCAGGGATTTTATCGGGAATCAAGACATACAGGAATGTGGTCATCTCTTTCAGGTGTACCAGTGTCTTACAGACGTTATGAATTCACTCTTTAATGGCAGAGTTAACTTCTTTGGCCCTACTTGTTGTAAAGCCATCACTTTGGTCAGTGACCATTGCTTGCCTAGATTGTTCCCTTTTAACCCAGCTTTTCATTCAACACTTAAAAACGTTTGTTTAACTGGCTCTGGAGTTGGAGGACCTGCACCTTCACCTCTGGGAGAGATCAGATCACTGTGAGCAAGCTCTATTTGCCAGGGAAATTACCTTTCCTAGGACTATCAACGGGAATTGGGAAAAAGAGTTGCAAAATGCTGGTCATCACTTTCAAGCATTAATCGATGTGTTGATGAGATTTATGGAACACTTTCCAGGGGTAAATTTAGTTTGGTCGGTCTGCTTGCTGCAAATCCATCACTGTTATTAGTCACAAGTGTTGGCCCAAGATGTTCCCACTCAACCCATTGTTCCCTCCATTGCTCAGGAGTAAATGTGCACACAGTGCTTCTAGGGCTCAGCAAAACCTTGGAGAATTTAGTCATGCCTATGAATTCAGACAGGCTCATCATTGGCTACTACAATATTAATAATGCATTGGCTAGTGATTGTAGTAAAATGTGTCTTTTCTTTTCTTTTTTTTGGAGTTTAATTGAGACCAATGTTTCCTAGTGTGTTGTTTTTAGAATTTTCAATTCTCAATAAAATTCTTGTTGGCATTTAAGCCATTGCGTGCACATCGTTCTTGGAATGAATTTAGTTCAAGTTGCATTTATTTAAGTATTTACTCTCTTTTATAATATGTGTTATGCAAAAAGGCATTGTAGTTAAAATATATGCTTAAAATTGTTAGAAGTTCATTTTTTGGAATTTACATTTTCATTCTAATTTATGCTACAATTTTGGGGTCATCTAGTCACAGAAAAAGAAAAATGGTGACACGAGAAATAGCATATTTAAATTAAGACAACACCACAATATTTCATTTCAATAAAAAAATTTTGAAATGATCTTGGGAAAAGTATTGGTAACTTGGTTTCCTCTTGATTTTCAACTGTTGAATTACTAATAAAAAACAATAAGTGTGTGTAATTTTTCTATAAAAACAAAACATAAGTATTTCTATATATATATATATATATCTAAATATATGTTTTTGTTTCAATATCAAATACTTTATATTTCTATATTTAAAACTGTATTTTTAGAGTATGTCATTTTTATTATAAAGTTTAAAGTTATTTTCATTCATTTAAAGAGGGTGACAATCCCATAAGTAGTAAGTAGTATATAGCAAGTATTTAAATTAATTGAACATCCACGAATTTTTTATTGATGCTTAGTTTAGTTTAGTTTAGTTTTTTTTTTTCTTTTTCTTTTTTGTACTTCTCTAGTGCCTAAATGCTACTAGTTAAATAGAAATTTAAAATATCTGTCCTTATTATTATTATTTGCATAATTTGTCAAGTTACACCTAGTGTGGCTTTGAGTAATGTTACAACAGTTAAAATGTTTTTTTTAAATGTGGATTTCACTAAATCTACCGTTGAATTACATGTTTATTGTATAACCTCCATGCTTGTAAAATTTCAAAATGATCAGAGATCAATAGCTCGTTAATCTATTAAATGTTCAAAATTTAAATTTGAATTTTTAGGCATAAATGCACTTTTAGTCCCTACATTTTGGCTTTTTTCCATTTTGGTCCCTACGTTTTAATTTTGCCACTTTTAGTCCCTAAACCAATTAACACGCATTATTTTCGTCCTTTCTGTCAGTCAACCGATGGAAATATCTGAGATGGCTGACAGAGGAATTAAAATATTATTAAAAATGCCACATCAGCATCTAATTTTTTTTAATAATTTATCAATTTTAACTAAACAAAAAAAGAAAAAAAATAGAATTAAAAATGATAAAATACATAAATTTAGATCTAATTCATTTTGAACAAGAACATGATCACAGATTTAAATATCAACCCAAAAACATAAGAGCACATACCTAGAACCAAACACAAACTCAAAATTAAAAACACAAAGAACACAATAACAAACATCAGGTTATTCAAGTCATTTTTGTATTTTATCAAGTTACACATAGATAAGCAAAGAAAAATTGATCTCCTGCAAAATGTTTCAAACCCGGTGAGTTTGTGGTTACAGTTATAGCTACAACTCTCAAACCTAGATCTCCTGCAAAATCAATCTCCTAGAACCAAATCCAAATCTTCAACAAAACAATCAAACCTAGAAGACCCATAAACCCAACAACCAAACTAATCTCCAAAAAAGCAAACCTTAACCTTCAAACCCATAAATTTTCTTAAGAAACAAACACAAAAAATTCAGATTGGTGGAATTGTGAGAGAGAGAATGAATCGTCAATGAAGATCGGGTTAGATGCCCACAGGAAAAACAAACCAAAACCCCCAATTTTCTCAAACCCAAACAAAATAATCAAATCCAAAAATTATCAAATCAACCAAAAAATCCAAAAACCCAAATGTTGCCCGTCATTTTCTTCAAATCAAGACCTACTTGTCGTTGAAGTTTACCCCTTTATATTATGCTCGTTTAGTGTAGGGAGAAGCCGAAGAAGGAGATTCCTTCACCTTGATTTGCTCCAAATCACCGCCATTCTCAACCCCTCTCTCTCTAAACCTAAATCCAAACAACCGCCAATCTCAACCCCTTTCTCTACCCAAATTCCAACCACTGCATCTCAGCCTCTCTTTCTCTAAACCCAGACCAAATCCATATCCCAAAAGCTATAACCTGAACTTAAAGAGAAAAGGAAATAAGAATAAGCCAAGAGGGTGAGAGAGATTTTTGACCCAAGAGGAAGAGAGAGATAGGAAAATGAATAAGGAGTTTAGCACCCTGTCTAGGTTTTGTGTTTAGTGATGATGTTGTATTTTTTCAATTCAAATTTGAGTCTATGTTTGGTTCTGGGTTTGTGCTCTTATGTCCTTGTGTTGATGTTTAAATATGTAATCATGTTCTTGTGTGTTCTTGTTCAAACTGAATTAGATCTAAATTTATGTATTTTATTGTTTTCAATTCTGTTTTTTCTTTTTTTATTTAGTTAAAATTGATAAATTATTAAAAAATAAATAAATGTTGATGTGGCATTTTTTATAATATTTTAATTCATCTGTCAACCACTTCAGATATTTCTATCGATTGACTGACAGAAAGGATGAAAATAACACACGTTAATTGGTTTAAGGACTAAAAGTGGTAAAATTAAAATGTAGAGACCAAAATGGGAAAAAACCAAAATGAACGGTTACGCCGAATTTTTATATTAAAATTATGCATTAAAAATGAGTTTATGGACTGAATAGTATATAACATTAGATTAGCATGAAATTTGACATGCGTATTAAGATTATAGAAAAAAAAATGTAATTCAATAGTGTGTACATTGGGTTAAAAAATGTAATTCATCAGTCAAAATTTTTACACAAATTTGATTAATATATTTTTGGTAGTACGCATGCAGGTTGGGTTAAAAGATTTATATTCTATAATAATAGAAAAGGATCAAAACACTTATAATATATTTATTAAAATGTTTCTATTTGTCTTTTTTGAGGTTTATTTCTCTTGTGAGCTTTTTTTTTTTTTTTTTTTTTAAACAGATAAGATTACTCAACCCCTCTCTCTCTAAACCTAAATCCAAACAACCACCAATCTCAACCCCTTTCTCTACCCAAATTCCAACCACTGCATCTCAGCCTCTCTTTCTCTAAACCCAGACCAAATCCATATCCCAAAAGCTATAACCTGAACTTAAAGAGAAAAGGAAATAAGAATAAGCCAAGAGGGTGAGAGAGATTTTTGACCCAAGAGGAAGAGAGAGATAGGAAAATGAATAAGGAGTTTAGCACCCTGTCTAGGTTTTGTGTTTAGTGATGATGTTGTATTTTTTCAATTCAAATTTGAGTTTATGTTTGGTTCTGGGTTTGTGCTCTTATGTTCTTGTGTTGATGTTTAAATATGTAATCATGTTCTTGTGTGTTCTTGTTCAAACTGAATTAGATCTAAATTTATGTATTTTATTGTTTTCAATTCTGTTTTTTCTTTTTTTATTTAGTTAAAATTGATAAATTATTAAAAAAAAATAAATGTTGATGTGGCATTTTTTATAATATTTTAATTCCTCTGTCAACCACTTCAGATATTTCTGTCGATTGACTGACAGAAAGGATGAAAATAACACACGTTAATTGGTTTAAGGACTAAAAGTGGTAAAATTAAAATGTAGGGACCAAAATGGGAAAAAACCAAAATGAAGGGTTACGCCGAATTTTTATATTAAAATTATGCATTAAAAATGAGTTTATGGACTGAATAGTATATAACATTAGATTAGCATGAAATTTGACATGCGTACTAAGATTATAGAAAAAAAAAATGTAATTCAATAGTGTGTACATTGGGTTAAAAAATGTAATTCATCAGTCAAAATTTTTACACAAATTTGATTAATATATTTTTGGTAGTATGCATGCAGGTTGGGTTAAAAGATTTATATTCTATAATAATAGAAAAGGATCAAAACACTTATAATATATTTATTAAAATGTTTCTATTTGTCTTTTTTGAGGTTTATTTCTCCTGTGAGCTTTTTTTTTTTTTTTTTTAAACAGATAAGATTCTACTATGAGTTATATATAGTATATACACAAAATCGTGGATATTGTAAATGAGAAGATGACGACTATTTTGCATTTGGTTAATGGGAAAGGTAGCAACAACCAAAGTTGCAACTCAAATTCCAACTTCCATGTTTACCAACAAAACATTTTACTCATATTCTAATGGACCAAATTTTATCAAAAGAATATGTTGCTTACCTGACATCTATATATATCTCTAAAAGTTGAAGCGTATTATTTATTGTTATTATGCTTCTGTTGAAACACATCATCAGCCACATCCTCTACTTACTTCCAACTCTCTCTCTCTCTCTCTTCTCTCTCTTCTCCAACTCTTTTTCTTTTTATTAATTTTCTTAGCTTATTGTTACACATTCTCAAACCTTTTCCCCTCCCTTTTACCCTTTCACCTTTTCATCTTCCCACTACTAGCTACTTTAATATCTCTTCTTTCTATCCCTTATCTTCCTTTATTTTTTTCTTATTTTCATCTTCTTATTATAAATTCTAATTCTCTCTCACATTCTATGCACAGTTTTCTCACACACAAAATGTTATTTTTCTCTTCTCTCAAATTTTTTTTTTTTCATTTTTTGGTGGTCTTGATTTCCTATTATGTGACTCTTATGGATTTGTTGTGCTTGAGAAATTATTATCCACTCCTAATCCTTTGTGATCATGGTTCAGTGTATCAAAAGTTTTTTTTTTTTTTTTTGTATTTATCATTAATATTTGTTTGCAACACATTTGCATCAAGCCACATCATAGAATTCATGTTTGTGATTTCAACCAATTTGATGTAGATAGAGGAGTAAGGAATAACTATACTACTAATGCTTGGGAAGCCTAAGTTTACCATTGTTAATTGTCTATTACAATTGTTGTTTATGTTATCATTGTTATGTGTTGAACTGAAGTAATGAACCTATATACTTGGCCTAAATTGAACATGACTGTGCTAAATTTTGAGATGCATATCATTTTGAGTTATGAATATACCTAGACCATATGAGTTTCTAGGTTTTCATTTTTTTTCCTTTGGTTGAGATTATGAGTTTCTTTCCAAAGTATTATTGATAATTGTGAATTGAAAAGTTTCATAATTATTTTCCTTCTTTTTTATAAATTTTTACATCCTATAATATGGTTGACGTGGTATGGCTAGCCTCATATTACACTATAAAAAAATGTAAGTATATTTTCAGTTATTGAATAATTAACATTCTGTTGTAGGTTATTGAATTATTCAATCTCATATTATCAACATAAGCTGTTTCAATGCTTACTTTAAGTTGATGAATTTTTATGTTTTTAGAACTTCACTTTAGATTGATGTGATTTAGTTTTGTTTTTACAATGATATTTTTTTTCTTTGATTTAATAGATGTCATTTTATATACATTATAAAATATGATAAATATATATAATATTATATATTATTATATTATATAGCATGACTTGAATAATTTGATGTTTATTACTATATGATGTAGGACACATTTAACTATTTAATTATTGTAAATTATTATTTTTGGTATTTTTATGTAAAAAAATGTTATTTTAGGTTTAGGTGATTTATTTCCTTGTTTTTAGGTGCATTTAATGCATTTTAGGTCAAATTTGGTTCCTGTTATGGTTAGGTATCAATTAGGAGTTATTTTAGATTATATTTTCTTGTCTGTTAAGTTTTAAGGAGCCCTTAAATAGGCTCCTAAGTCTATAAACGTTTTTCATAGTTTATTATCAATAAAAATTTAGACTTGTGTCTATTGTGTTCTCTGGGATTCCAGACCTATCACCTTGTGGATTCAAGGAACCCCTCGTGGATTCGAGGTTTACTACCCAGAAACTAACAGTTTAG
>NW_027069536.1:1403120-1426640 GCF_002906115.3 Quercus suber
GTATTTGTTCTCTTGGCATGGGAGATTTCAGATTTCAAAGATGAACTCGAGGACGAGTTTGTTTCAAGTGGAGGGGTCTGATGTAGGACACAATTTACTATTTAATTATTGTAAATTATTATTTTTGGTATTTTTATGTAAAAAAACGTTATTTTAGGTTTAGGTGATTTATTTCCTTGTTTTTAGGAGTTATTTTAGATTATATTTTCTTGTCTGTTAAGTTTTAAGGAGCCCTTAAATAGGCTCCTAAGTCTATAAAAGTTTTTCATAGTTTATTATCAATAAAAATTTAGACTTGTGTCTATTGTGTTCTCTGGGATTTCAGACCTATCACCTTGTGGATTCAAGGAACCCCTCGTGGATTCGAGGTTTACTACCCAGAAACTAACAGTTTAGTTTCTGTTTCATCAAGAGAGTATCATGTGTGCTCTTCTTCAAGCTTCCGCGACATCACTATATCTTATATTTTTACTCTTTTTCCTCTCCCTTTCACCTTTTCATCTTCCCACTACTAGCTACTTTAATATCTCTCTTTCTCTATCCCTTATCTTCCTTTATTTTTGGTTCTTATTTTCATCTTCTTATTATAAATTCTAATTCTCTCTCACATTCTATGCACAGTTTTCTCACACACAAAATGTTATTTTTCTCTCTCTCTCAAAATTTTTTTTTTTCATTTTTTGGTGGTCTTGATTTCCTATTATGTGACTCTTATGGATTTGTTGTGCTTGAGAAATTATTATCCACTCCTAATCCTTTGTGATCATGGTTCAGTGTATCAAAAGTTTTTTTTTTTTTTTTTTTTTGTATTTATCATTAATATTTGTTTGCAACACATTTGCATCAAGCCACATCATAGATTTCATTTTTATAAATTTCTCTCTCTCTCTCTCTCTCTCTCTCTCTCTCGATTTTTTATTCTTTCTTGCAACTCTACTTAAGGTTGACGAATCATTGTTTTTTTAAAACTTTATTTTGGGTTAATATGTTTTAGTGTTATATTTTCAAGTTTTTTTTATCACAAGTAATCTCTCTCCTTGTTATTGTTTTGGTTTGATTTATGTTTGAGTTAGTTATTTTGTAAGTGAGAATTTAATTTATATAAAATAAAAAGTAAAAAATAAAAAGTCTTGACTATGCATTTGAATGTGTCTATCAATTATTTGAGCAACATTAATATTCTTTAAGAGACTAAGGAATTTGAATGATTTATTCAAAACTTAAAAAGTTTAATTGCACCAAAAAAAAAAAAAAAAAAAACATAGTGCAATGTAACATAATTTCAAATAATATGGACCACCTCATAAAGGAATAATATCAATTAGACGCAACACAAAATAATAGAATGATATATTGGTAGAGTTAGAAAGATGAAATCATTTTAGAAATTGTTTAATTTTTAGAGAGAACAAAATTATTTTCAACAAAATTTAGAAAACAAATTATATTTTATACCACAATTAGAAAATAATTATCTAATCTCACGCATCGTGTGAGTCTACTACTCGTTATATATAATATTTAACATTTTAATTAGTTTGTGTGCATCAGGATGCTAAGAATGGTTTCCAACTTGAACTTTTCCTCAAATTTCTTTGTATGTCCCTATATACCAGCTGTTAGTACATTTTAAATTAAATATGTTGAAACTCAAAATAACTGAAGATAAATAAAGAGATAAGTTATAATTTGCTAAAGAAATAGTTACTTGTATGTAAAGTTAGATTAAATAAATTAAGAGAAGTTTTCTAAATTAATAAATAACATGTAGGTTATGTGAAGGATTGGAAGACTATATATATGGCTATGTTATGGACTAATTTCATATCAAGAGTGAATAAAAAGAGAAATAGTTAAAAGTAAAGACTATTCTGTGAGAGAGTGAATTTAATAATATTCCTAAATACTTGAGAAATTTCGGGCCAAAGAAATGTGTTCTTCTGGTGGAGTTTTGGGCTTGAACACTTTGTGCAGAAGTTGTTCTAGCCATACAACATTTGTTGGGCTGTTGTATTATGGGAGAGACAAGTCAGAGAAGGTCTGCACCAGTTACAAAGATTAGTCAACCAAGGGCTTAAATCTCCTTAAAGAGAGCGAGTATCACGCCTCAGTCCAAATAGTGTTGTGTTCATCTCTTCAAATTAATAATATTCAGCGTATTATTCAGTTTCTCTTTGTGTTGTTTCCATTATTATTGTGTTTGCACCAACAATTTTAAGGAGATTCACACATGGAGCCTACACAAGAGAAACCAAATGAGCCTGTTGGAGATCTCAACAAGCCCTTTTGCTTTAAGGGAGTCCACTTCAAGAGGTGGAAAGGAAAGGTCCTCTTCTACTTGAGTCTTCTCAAAATCGCCTACATCCTCACTGACAAGAATCCATCAAAGGTTTCTACTGATGAGATGAGTGAGGAAGAATATAGTCTCCATCAAGAAAAAATAGATAAGTATACAAAAGATGAATATAATTGTCACTCTTATCTTTTGAACTGTCTTGCCGATCATTTCTATGATTATTATGATACAATTTATAATTCTGCGAAGAAAATTTAGAAAGCTTTACAAAGCAAGTATGATACCAAGGAGGCTGGTGCAAAAAAGTATGCTGCTAGTAGATTTTTCTATTATCAAATGGTGGATGGAAAATCGGTGATGGATCAAGCACAAGACTTCCAAATGATTGTGGCAAAATTGAGACCTGAAAGCATAAAGATTGGAGACAATTTCATGGTAGTTGGCATAATTGATAAACTACCACAATCTTGGAGGGAGTTCCAAAAGACTTTGCGGCACAAACAAAAGGAGACATCCTTGGAGACTTTGATCACACGCATCCATGTAGAGGAGGAGCTTAAAGGACAAGATGCACTCATGACACAAGAGAGCAATGGTAATTCCACCATAAAGGTAAACCTTATTTCAGCCAATAATAATATACCCAAAAATCATTTTCCTAGAAATAGTCAATTGAAGCCTAAAAAGAGAGCTTTTAAAAATAATAATAGACCTCAAGGAAGGGGAAACCCAAATAAAAATTACAATAAGAACCAAGGACCCCCTTCACAAGATCAATTTAATAGACCATGTTTTGTTTGTGGCAAGAATGGGCATATTGCTCAATTTTGCAAATTTTGGAAACGTGAATCTGTCTCACAGGCTAACATAACTGAAGAGCCTTTAGTGGCTATGATTACAGACATCAATATGGTGCAATATGTTGAAGGGTGGTGGGCAGATTCTGGTGCTAATAGGCACGTCTGCTATGACAAAAATTGGTTTAAGTTGTACACTCCTTTTGAAGAAAAAAAAACTGTTATGCTTGGTGACTCTAGCAAAACCAAGGTTCTTAGGAATTGAAATTCACTTCTAGATGTGTGCTAACATTGAAAGATGTATTTTACACTTTGTCCATGAGGAAGAATTTTATGTCAAGTTTTTTGCTTAAGAAGGCTGGCTTCAAGCAAACTATGGAATCTGATAATTATGTAATCACTAAAAAGGGATTATTTGTGGGTAAGGGTTATGCTTGTGATGGAATGTTTAAATTGAATGTTGAGAATAATAAAGCATCTACTAATTCGGTTTATATGTTTTCTTCTATTAATTTTTGGCATGCTCGTTTGTGTCATATAAATAGTAGATATGTGGGAATCATGAGTAGTTTAGGATTAATTCCAAGACTATCAAAAGATTTTGAAAAATGTGAAACTTGTAGTCAAGCTAAGATTACAAAAAAGCCTCATAAAAGTGTTGTAAGAAATACCGAATTACTTGAGTTAATTCACTCCGATTTATGTGAATTTGAGGGAATTTTAACTCGTGGAGAAAATAGATATATTATCACTTTTATTGATGATTTATCAAAATATACAACTGTTTATTTGTTGAAAAATAAAAGTGACGCTTTTGAAAATTTTCAAAATTTTTTAAAAGAAGTTGAAAATCAATTTGGTAGAAAAATAAAAAGAATAAGAAGTGATAGAGGCCGTGAGTATGAATCAAGTGCATTCAACTCATTTGTTCAATCTTTGTGAATTATCCAGGAAACTACTGCACCTTATTCACTTGCTTCTAATGGTGTGGCTGAAAGAAAAAATAGAACTCTAATTGAGTTAACAAATGCCATGTTAATTGAATCTAGTGCACCTTTACATTTTTGGGGTGAAGCTATTTTAACTACATGTCATGTTTTGAATAGGGTGCCACATAAAAAGTCACATACCACACCTTTTGAGATGTGGAAAGGACATAAGCCAAATTTGAGATATTTGAGAGTATGGGGTTGTCTTGCTTATGTAAGGCTTACTGACCCTAAAATGCCTAAATTGTGTATTAGAGTTACTACTTGTGTTTTTCTTGGTTATGCGATTAATAGTGCAGCCTATAGATTTTTTGATCTTGAAAACAAAATAATTTTTGAATCTGGTGATGCAATTTTTCATGAAGAAAAATTTCCTTTTAAATTAAAAAATAGTGGGGATGAAGAAAATATTTTGTCACAACTTAGTTCTTCTACTTCCCATTTACAAAATCGAGAAAATTTTGAAATGGAACCTAGAAGGAGTAAAAGAGCTAGAGTTGAAAAGGATTTTGGTCCTGATTATTAGGTTTTTCACATTGAGGAAAATTCCCAAAATTTAAAAGAAGCTTTAACATCACTTGATGCTATATTTTGGAAAGAGGCTGTAAATAATGAGATGGGATCTCTAATTTCTAATAGAACTTGAAAATTAGTAGATCTTCCACCGGGTTGTAAGACCATAGGTTGTAAATGGGTCCTTAGAAAAAAGTTGAAACCGGATCGATCAATAGATAAGTTTAAAGCTAGACTTGTTGCAAAAGACTTTAAACAAAAAGCTGATCTTGATTTCTTTGATACATTTTCTCCGGTAACAAGAATTACATCTATTAGATTGTTAATTGCTATTGCTGCAATTTTTTATTTGGAAATTCATCAAATGGATGTAAAAACTGCTTTTCTAAATGGGAACCTAGAGGAAGAGATTTATATGGATCAACCCGAAGGCTTTGTAGAGCCTGGACAAGAAAGTAAGGTATGTAAGCTAATTAAATCCCTATATGGCTTAAAACAAGCACCTAAGCAGTGGCAAGAAAAGTTTGATTCTTGTATGATTGAGAATGGTTATAAATCAAATGAATGTGATAAATTTATTTATTCTAAATCATGAAATAATTTACATGTTATTATTAGCCTCTATGTGGATTATATGTTGATTTTTGGCTCAAATATATATGTTATAAATGAGACGAAAAGTATGCTTAAAAACCACTTTGATATGAAAGATCTTGGTGAGGTTAATTTTATTTTGGGCATGAAAATTACAAAAACATGTGATGGAATATATCTTGATCAATCACATTATGTTCAGAAAATATTGAGAAAATATAATTTTCATGATCACAAAAGTAGCTACTCCTTTTGACTCTAGTGTTCATTTATTTCCTGTGAATAATGATGATGAGATTTTTAATCAAAAGGATTATGCTAGTATTATTGGTAGTTTGTGTTATGCTATTGATTGCACTAGACCTTACATTGCATATGCAGTAGGAGTGCTTAGCAGATTTACTAGCAAGCCTAGTAAAGATCATTGGCTAGCTATTGAGCGAGTCATGAGATATTTAATTGGTGCCAAAAACTATGGCTTATTTTACAAAAAGTACCCTACTGTGATTGAAGTTTTTAGTGATGCTGATTGGAATACTTTGTCAGGTGATTATCTCTCTACCACTGGTTATATTTTTGCCTTAGGTAGTGGTGCTATTTGTTGGAAATCTAAAAAGCAAACAATAATTGTTAATTCAACAATGGAAGCTGAATTAATAACATTAGCTTCAGCTAGTGAAGATGCAAATTGGCTTAGAGATTTGTTATATGAAATTCCACTTTGGGAAAAGCCAATTCCACTTATATTAATTCATTGTGATAGCAATGCTGCAATTGGTAGAGTTAAAAACCATTACTCAACGGTAAATCCAGACCTATAAGAAGAAAGCACAATATCGTGCGATCTTATTTGAGTTGTGGCATTATAACTGTGAATTATATTAAATCTAATGATAATCTTGCAGATCCATTTACCAAGACCTTGGAAAAAGATAGGGTCTGGAATACATCGAGGGGGATAGGACTAAAGTCCATAGAATCATGAGCCATGTATGAGGATACCCAACCCAAGGACCAGAGATCCTGAGAATTGGGTTCAATGGAAAAAACGAATCATACGATGGTCATAAGAAATGCACTATTCATTTTTTTTTAATTATTTATTTTTGTAAATAATTTTTTAATTGTTCATTCCTATGATGTAAGTGCGTTTATCCTGTAATGTGGAGAGGTTGAGTAAAAAACTCTTAATGGAACTTGTAGCTCGGTATGAGTGGGGTGTCAGAATTATAGGAGCACCCTTGACAAAATTTCACCTATGTGAGTGTAGGGGTGGGGCCACTCCCTATGAGATTTGGATTTAATCTCAAATACACTTATGAAACTGGAATCAGCACACAGCCGTAAAATGCTAGCTATAAAAGCTCATGTCAACACCTGGATCATTATGTGTGAGCAGTAATACTTTATTTCCCTTAAGCAGTCATAGTTCAAGTTGGAGACCACTGCTGACTCTGGAGTAGAGATTGTTGTTTCACTAAGTGAAGGTTCAATGTAGAGCACACCTTCATGATGCATAATAATCCATTTTTGCCCAGTAATCTCTCATTTTCCAAATTTAATATTAAAATGAGTGGCGGAATGTTAGTACATTTTAAATTAAATATGTTGAAACTCAAAATAACTGAAGATGAATAAAGAGATGAATTATAATTTGTTAAAGAAATAGTTACTTGTATGTAAGTTAGATTAAATAAATTAAGAGAAGTTTTCTAAATTAATAAATAACATGTAGGTTATGCGAAGGGTTGGAAGACTATATTTATGGCTATGTTATGGACTAATTTTATATCAAGAGTGAATAAAAAGAGAAATAGTTAAAAGTAAAGACTATTGTGTGAGAGAGTGAATTCAATAATATTTCTAAATACTTGAGAAATTTCAGGCCAAAGAAAGGTGTTCTTCTAGTGGAGCTTTGGACTTGAACGCTTTGTGCAGAAGCTGTTTTAGCCATACAACATTTGTTGGGCTATTGTATCTTGGGGGAGACAAGTCAGAGAAGGTCTGCACCAGTTACAAAGATTAGCCAACCAAGGGCTTAAATCTCCTTAAAGAGAGCGAGTGCCGCACCTCAATCTACATAGTGTTGTGTTCATCTCTTCAAATTAATAATATTCAGTGTATTATTCAATTTCTCTTTGTCTTGTTTTCATTATTATTGTGTTTGCACCAACACCAGCGTTGATGGTGTTTATGTGTATTATGAGTAACATAGATAAGAACTTCTTAGAGTTTATATCATCATGTTCATTTTCCAATATCTTCTTAAAATGATCTAAAGCTTTCATGTCATTTCCAGATTCGTGATTATAGAACAGACTGGACTTAGAAGTGAACCAACTTGTTGCCAGAAATTATTGGATTTTTTTTTTTTTTGAAAATAACTATAAAAGCCTAACTATTTTGTTAGTTAGCAACGTTTCCAAACTATTAAGGAAATTAGCAACTCGAGTCTATTAGCCTCGAGTTCCTGTAGCAAATCGAGTTTAAAAGACTCAATTTCTGTGTGCTGGTAGAGCTAAGGTGGATTAAAAATCCATGTGGAAATCGACTCTTTAAGACTTGATTTTCGTCATCTTCTTCCTCCATTTTGTGTTTAAGGCCTGGGATCTATCTCTTCCAATTCCATTATTAGAGCCCTTGAGTTTCCAAAAAATAAAAACCAAAACAGAAAACACACAAAACTTGGTTTGTTTCATTTTCTTTGGTTTTCCGAACAGAGAGTGAATAAAAAAAGGTAACTAGACTTGAGTGTTGTAGTTGGAAGGGTTGGATGAGAGCTCTGGAAATAGAAATAGAATCTCCTCCATTATTGAAGCCCATTGATCCATATCAGTGCCACAACTAGAAGTGGGTAAAAGAGGGACTGAGGAAGACCCACAGCAATGCGTAGCACTTGGACTCGGCAACTGAAAAATCACGATTTCGTGAGGGTTTGTGTTTTTTGGGATTTTTTGCTGTGGGTTTGTGTTTTCATTTTTGCAGGTTTGTGTTTTCTGGAATTTTTTTGCTGTGGGTTGTGTTTTCAATTTTGCTGTGGGTTTGTGTTTTCAATTCGAGGTTTGTGATTTCTGGGTTGAGGAAACCCGAGTTTCATGTGGATTTTTTTAATCCACCTCATTCCATTCCCTTATAAACTCCCAAGCGGAGCCTAAGACTCGAGTTTCACGTGGATTTTTTTAATCCACCTCAGTTATACACCTCATAGAAATCAAGTCTTTGAGACTCGATTTGCTACAATAAAATCAAGTCTCACATACTCGAGTTGTTAGTTTCCTAAATAGTTTAGAAACGTTGCTAATTAACAAAATAGTTTGGCTTTTATAGTTATTTTAAAAAAAAATCCGAAATTATTATCCAGTACATTCATTTCTCAATAAATCTATTGCCCAACTTTTTTGGGTTTTTTTATTTATTTTTAATATAATTGTTCGATAATCATTTTAAGCTTCAATTTCACTATGGGTTACTTTGTTTTAGAGTTTGAGATCTATTTATCTCTAATGAATAATTAGGCCGCAAGGCAACTAGAGTTTTTCAAAGGAAGGAGTAATTCTGGGCACAATACAGACTCACTGGCAGATGCTTTAGCAATTGCTCAACATCATGATGCAGTTACTGATACAGAAAAGCAACATGTAGCTAATGATTACGAAAAACGTTTGTTCCTCAAAGTTGTCCTCTCTCTCTCTCTCTCTCGTCCAAGTGTCATTTATTTGTTCAAAATTTATGTGTAGGCTGAGGAATTAGCTGCATCTTCACTTGCTTGCTTGGCTCAGTCTGCATCAAATACTGAATGTGGGAACCCATCTATGAAGTTTCAACAGGTTAAGTATTATGAGCCTCAGCTCATGAGCTATTTTAATTCATTCTTAAAAGGCTCATTTTATTGTGGTATTTATATAGCCATTTGTATTACCTTGATTTACCTTTTTAAACTCTGATGACAAATCATGTTTTTTATTTTTTGAGCGCTTCATTAGTTCTCTTGTTAATATAGTACTTTTTGGCTAAAATCCTCTATAATTCTTATATATATAATTTAAATACTATTGATAATCATCTTTATATTTTGTTAACTCTTTAAAAAAATTTGTAAGGATATTATTATGTATAAAATGTAGATTGTTCATGTTATTTTTTTAAAATTATTGTAAAGCACTTTTTTTTTTACGATTCATTTATTTTAGACTCTTTGTTTTTTGTACTTAATAACTCACTTGGATAAATATTTATGATGTAGTACAACATTTGATTCTAAAATTAAAAAATAAAATTCTTTAAGAATAAATAATTTATGACACATGAGCAAAATTGAAACTTTAATTTGGATTCTAATTTGAGTTTCTCTTAGCTTCACATATTATTATATATATAAATAAAAAATTATTGCAAATCACAAATTACAAGAGGAGCTATATCATCCAAGATGGATGCCATCCAAACCTAGAACTCCTCACCGAAATTTGCACGTCGAGCAAGATAATGGACTACTGAGTTGCCTAATCTTTCGACATGGAGAAAAGCAAATGAACGAAACACGAAGAAAATGATAGACAATCTTCCAATATATGGCCATAGACGGGGTGCTCTACTCTTTCTTCTTGTAAGGCTCTAGTAATCAATTGTGCATCGCCTTCAAAGACTACTTCGAAGATACTAATTTCCTTAGCAAAGACAACAACTCTTCTGCAGGCTAAGGCCTCTACAATATCCACAGAACATGGGAGCGGGAAGCGCTGGGATAGGTCCCAATAACTCTGCCATTTAAGTTCCCTCACAACCACCCGATGCTTTGTTCATCTCACTAAAAATTTTGCCCCATCGAAGTTCACCTTGTAGGTTGGTGGATCGGGTGGGTGCCATCTAGCTGGGCTGAAAATAGTTTGAGGAAGCAAATTAGAACCTTAGTTCTCTTTATAAAGAAAATAGATATATTACTAGGTCATAATGCTCTTTGCAAGTCTAAACTAATTTTTATTATAGAGAAACATGACAAAGAAAAAAAAAGTGTGCAGATGGAGAAAACCCACATAATTTTTCACTTCCTCATCTCAAGCAATCATTAGTTCATAACACTTGGGCCTCACTACAGTACAATCGTGAGAAGGGAATGAATTATTTGTAGGTTTTTGGGGCAACAGTTTGAAATTAATTTTTTTTTAATATGGAAAAAGTTAACTAATGACCTATGAGCATTGGTTTAAACAAATATTTTTAGAATTTTTTTTATAAGAAAAGAAAAAAGTAACTGATTTTTTTTTTTTTTATAAAAGTTGTATCAAAACATTCTTAAAGTAGTCCATTTACAAACGTCCTAAGAGCATTCACATCAGCTCATGCATTATACACATTCATTTTTACACTAAAAACTTACTTTTTCTATTTTACACATTCACTTTTACAAAACACCCACATCAGTTTATCTATTCTATCCCTTCTTTTATTTAAATAATCAATTTTATCTATTTTTTTATTATTTCTCCCAACTACCATCGGTTAAATACGCAGGTCTCTCTTTTTCTTCTCATTTTTTCTGATTTCTCGTTCTCTCTCCATACCCATCTCTCTACTCTACCCATCTCCATACCCACACATCACTCTCCCTCACAGCTTCAGCCCACTCTCTCCCCCACAGATCCGTCTCCCTCACAGCTCTGGCCCAGATCCGTCTCCCTCACAGCTCCATCTCCCTCACAGCTTCGGCCCACATCCGTCTCCCTCACAGCTCCGGCCCACTCTCCCTCACAGCTCCGGCCCACTCCTCACAGCTCCGTCTTCCTCACAGCTCCGGCCCACCCCTCACAGCTTCGACCCACTCCGATCCCACCCCTCACAGCTCCGATCTCACCCCTCACTCTCCCTCACAACTCCGATCTCACCTCACAGCTCCGATCCAACCCTTCACTCTCCCTCACAGCTCTGATCCATGCATCAACGAGCTCCGATCTCACCTAGCTCCGATCCATACATCAACGAGCTCCGATCGTTCTAGTCAAGCTCCGATTACTATCTTTGTTGTTTGTCCGTGTGGGTTTGCTTGTGTGTGGGTGTGTGTTGTGTATCTCGTGTTTTTTTTTTTTTTTTTGAGCAAGTGAATCTCTGTGTTGATTGGAGCTGTGTGTGGATGTGTTTGTGTGTATCTGAGGAAAAAGAAGAAGATGAGAAGTGGTGAAGTTACTGAGGTTGTTGAGCACGGAGAAAAGAGAGAAAAAAGGAGCGAAAGAAATTAATAAAATAATCTATACACAAGCTACAGTAACCGTGTAAATTACACGGTTACTGTAGCTCGTGTATAGATATACAAGATTTTAGACATTTTTAGAATGACTGATGTAGTGTAGTTTTGAGGCAAAATGTGTAAAAACAGCTTCTTTTTCTATTTTACATGATTTTACATACACTGGTGCGAATGCTCTAAGGGCACTTGTTAACCAAATCATTTTAATAGTAAGGCAAAAACACACTTTGGATCCGTTTACAACTTATTGTTGCTGAAAACTGATTGTTGCTGAAAACACTGTAGTAAAATAATTTTTAAATATGTGAATAGAACCATGAGACCCATTTTTAATTTTTTTTTTTTCTTAAATAAAGGGGTTGTGGGTCTCATAAATAGTGCGTGAATAGTACCAAAACAGTGCATGAACAGTACCAAAACAGTGCGTGAACAATGTTTTTATGAACAGTAACTTTTGTCCCTAAACGCGTGGGGAGAAAAAAAAAAAAAAAAAGGGAAAAACGTGCAGCAGGATTCAGCGGAAAACGCTGAATCCAAACTGATACTTTATATTCTATAACTTTGATCAATTATTATTTTAGATCACTAAATTAAAAATTTGCAATTATAGTTCATTAACTCTGAGCAATTGTCATTTTACTCCACAAAGTTTAAAACTTTTTATTTTAAAAAAATAAACTAATAAACTCTTTAAGGACAATGGCCGGAGGGACTAAAGTGATTGAGTGGTATTTTAAAAAGTTTATCAGATTGGACCCTAAATCAGTTTGATAAAGACCAAAAAAACCAAGAAAAATTCGATTAAAAATCAATAAAAACTAAGAATCAGACCTAAAAAGAATCGATTAAAAATGAATAAAAATTGAGAATCAAACCTAATTTTGGTTATTTGATTGTTCCGATTTTAAAACCATGTAACCAAGTCATCAAAGTTATTGAACTAAAATTACAACTTTTAATATTAGTAAAACTAAAATGACACTGGATCAAACTTGTAAGTTTATTCTTACCTAATATTAATTTTTTAAAAAAAATAGTTTATTTAAATTGGTATTATTTCAAATAATATAATTTTATAAATTCAACCACGTTTAGCATTTTTTTCCCCAAAAAGAAGAAAAAAAAATTAGCAGACAGAAAGTGCTAGTACTTATATTATTCTTGAGTTCTAAATCCCCAGTGTTCTAGATACTACTGGATCCTTCGGAAATCCGAACTGTGCCGCCTCCCTTCTTCTACAAAACCTTGTCATCTGAGCTGACACTTTTGCATATTTCATTTGCATCCTCTATGATCGATCGAGTTCTCTCCTTCTTCATCGTCCAAAAATGTTCGGCGTTGTGTTCCCAAACCGCAGTTTCCACATGGACATCTCCAGCTTCTCCAAATCGACACCTTCCACTGGGTCCTCGACATGAACACCTTCGTCGGCGAAGCCTACGACCAAGTCCGCGAGCTCTGCATATTCCTCCTCACCTCCTTCCACCTCCCGCCGGACAAGGCCTCGCCGTCTACATCCAGGCCCCCGGCTCCGCCTTCCAGTTCTGCGGCGCGGTCACCCTGGCTCCCCCTCCGCGGTGCTCGTCTGGCGTGGCCGGAACCTACCGGAGATGGGCAGCTGCAGCTGACGGCGGCGGATGCGGCGCCGCTGTCGGCGAAGATTGGGGTGTCGGTGGAGGACTTGGCGACGCTGCCGTCGCTGGCGTGGCGGCGGAGAAGAAGGTGGAGCGGTTGGCGATGAAGGTCTGGGGAGANCTTTATATTCTATAACTTTGATCAATTTTTATTTTAGATCACTAAATTAAAAATTTGCAATTATAGTTCATTAACTCTGAGCAATTGTCATTTTACTCCACAAAGTTTAAAACTTTTTATTTTAAAAAAATAAACTAATAAACTTTTAAGGACAATGGCTGGAGGGACTAAAGTGATTGAGTGGTATTTTAAAAAGTTTATCAGATTGGACCCTAAATCAGTTTGATAAAGACCAAAAAAACCAAGAAAATTCGATTAAAAATCAATAAAAACTAAGAATCAGACCTAAAAGAAATCGATTAAAAATGAATAAAAATTGAGAATCAAACCTAATTTTGGTTATTTGATTGTTCCGATTTTAAAACCATGTAACCAAGTCATCAAAGTTATTGAACTAAAATTACAACTTTTAATATTAGTAAAACTAAAATGACACTGGATCAAACTTGTAAGTTTATTCTTACCTAATATTAATTTTTTAAAAAATAGTTTATTTAAATTGGTATTATTTCAAATAATATAATTTTATAAATTCAACCACGTTTAGCATTTTTTTCCCAAAAAGAAGGAAAAAGAATTAGACAGACAGAAAGTGCTAGTACTTATATTATTCTTGAGTTCTAAATCCCCAGTGTTCTAGATACTACTGGATCCTTCGGAAATCCGAACTGTGCCGCATCTCCTCTCTTCTACAAAACCTTGTCATCTGAGCTGACACTTTTGCATATTTCATTTGCATCCTCTATGATCGATCGAGTTCTCTCCTTCTTCATCGTCCAAAAATGTTCGGCGTTGTGTTCCCAAACCGCAGTTTCCAATGGACATCTCCAGCTTCTCCAAATCGACACCTTCCACTGGGTCCTCGACATGAACACCTTCGTCGGCGAAGCCTACGACCAAGTCCGCGAGCTCTGCATATTCCTCCTCAACTCCTTCACCCTCCCGCCGGACAAGGCCTCGCCGTCTACATCCAGGCCCCCGGCTCCGCCTTCCAGTTCTGCGGCGCGGTCACCCTGGCTCCCCCTCCGCGGTGCTGTCGTTGGCGTGGCCGGAACCTACCGGAGATGGGCAGCTGCAGCTGACGGCGGCGGATGCGGCGCCGCTGTCGGCGAAGATTGGGGTGTCGGTGGAGGACTTGGCGACGCTGCGCGTCGCTGGCGTGGCGGCGGAGAAGAAGGTGGAGCGGTTGGCGATGAAGGTCGGGGAGAATTGTTTAACTTCATGCAGTCGTTTTGTGGTGTGGATGGGAGTTGTAAGGTCTTATCATTCGGTGGTGCGTGATGACTAGTGGGTATATTTTGTCGGTGGTTTAAGAAGTTTCAGGAGAGAGCTAAAAGAGACCCGAGTACTTGAAGTCCTTTGTTTTCTGAATTCTGGGAGGTACCGTAATTTCTCAGTTTCTTTTTTTTTTTTTGGTTTGATTTTGGTAATTTACTATGCATGTCAAAATCAGAATGGCATTTGTATTTTGATGCATTGTCATTTTTGTATTGAATTTTGATTATAAGTGATGTTGTTAGATTAGAGAATAGACTTTGCCAAGGGACTTGTAGTTCAATGCCATTTTGCTTGTTCTCTTTTACGAGGAGGATAACCGGGGTTTGCCGTTTTCCCTTTGTTGTAACTATTTAATTGTCAAAAAATTAGAGAGGAGACTTGCCAATCAACTATGGAGGGTGACTTCATGGGTTCAAACTAAAAACTCAATGGGTGCGTATTTAATCTTGTCAATAATAATTCAAGAAAAAGATAAGAGAGCATACTTGGAATCGGAAGTGATTATTCAAATTAAATATATGCATATGGGAATTGAGATGAAGATTGAAGAATGTGCAATAAGAAGAAATGAAGAAAGTATGCTGCTGGTGTAGTTGTCAATAAAGCTTAGGAGGGGAAAATGAATTGGAATTCTTTGAATTTTCTACTTTGTTTCAATTGGGTGGTGAAAATTGAGTAAGTTGGGTTCAAGTTTAGATGGGAAGTTGTAGTCTAGGCTGTCATAAAAAATTCAAGTTATATGAATAATGGTAGTATATTGCTGGCAAGATGGTTAATTTATATTTTGTCCAAAATACACTGTTGGTCTCTAAACTTGAGTCCATGAGCGATTTTAGTCCTTGAAGTTTAAAATGATCCTTCTAGTCCCTAAAACGCTTTAAAATGATTGATTTTAGTTCCTAACAAACTTCAAGTGATCTTTTTTAGTCCCTATGGAGTGGTGTATCCCTTTTTTGTTTAACCATGTAATCTAAGGGACTAAAAGCAATCACTTTAAATTTAAGGGGCTAAAATGGATGCGCTAAACATGGTGTATTTAAGTCTTAGATTTATTATGTTAATCAACCTTGAAAACATAGAACAATCTGAGCAAATGCTTCTGTACATAGGGATTTGACCATGTTACTTTGAAATATGTTTACTCTCTATAGAAGTCTTCAGGACTAGCCAACATGTGTAAATGGGCTTAGGCTGAATTGTTTTTGATGTATGTTGTTTAATGATCAAAAAATAGGCGGTTTATATACATTGGTGGTAAATGTGGCAGACCTTACACTCTCTCAGCCTGAAGCATCTGTTTTCACATCTATTAGTTTAGACTTTAGATAATTAGATTCTATCTTGGAACTGGTTTGAAGTGATTTTTCCTGTTTTGCACTTAGGTCTTGTCTTATGAAGTTTGAGAGAGGCAAGTTATGTTAGTTGCAAATACAAATTTGTAGAATTTGAAATCCTATTCAAGGATTTGTGAACGTGTGGATTTGGATGAATAAATTTTGAACAGAACACTTGTGGCACTTATTAATGCCTCGCTGTGTTATGGTTTAATAGAGAATATGCCATCAAGAGCCTTATAGCTCAACTGGTTGGCACCTCCTAGTGTTTCCAATGGAGACATCCATGGTTCAAATCCCCCACCCCCAACTATTGATGTATCCAATAGTTAGAATTAAATGATAAAAAAAAAAATTTTAAAAAAAATTTAAAAAAAAAAAAAAAAAAAAAGGAGGAGATTATTGGGTGTTGTCAAGTATGTATATGTATATGTATATGTATGGTCTTAGATGCAAAATTGCAAACGCATATAGTTGATATCAATTCATTTCCAATATATTGGTAATTCAGACCTATATGATGAGAATCTGCCAAACTCTGTACAGCTTGTGTTTACATTTTCTTTTTTGGATAAGTCCAGCTTGTGTCTACTTTCCTAAGACTACATTGTGCATCTTAAGTTTATTGCCTTCAAACAGCTAACATTTGAATTCAAGAGTGAGCCAAGGTAATTGAGATCACATGTAGCACCAATGGGATAAAGTTTTACCTCAATTAGTTACTCCACATGACATTTTAAAACTCAAGCAATTGGACATCAGTAGATGCAGACATTATTATCAGTAGGTCTGCAAAGGGATTGTGGACTTAGGACTTTAATTAGAGGGTCTTCTCATCAAGCATTTCTAGGTATGTAAAATTAGAATAAGGCTGGGGGATTTGAAGTTTCTGACTATTGTGTCCTTTCAAAACAGTTATTACGCATGTTCTGTTGTTAAGAACATTAGCATAGGTCCTTTAATACAAAACTGAATATGCGGAAATGACAGAAGAAATGGTGACTCCTCTTGATTGTGATATTTTTTGTCATCTCTCTGAGATTGTTTGTTTTACTAGCATGCTAAGCTCATCCACTTGGAGAGCCTGGAGCGTGGTGCCCTTCTTCCCCATTCGTTTAATAATAAGTAAAAAAAAAAAAAAAATTATTGACTTAGTGGAGATACTTCATGCACATAGAATGTGTGTGCAAAATACTCCTAAAAAAATTATTATAGTCATTTTAATTTCTCCTTTCCTGGAAGAGAGGGGGAGTGTCTAGAAGTCTAAATTGATTGATGTTATTAAATAGTAAGCTTAGTTGATTAGGGAAGAAAGTGAATATGTTGAAATGTGACCACAGAGTGTATCATTTCATTGGAATGGGAAGTATCCAGCTGCCCTTTATAGTTTGTAGTTATAATCGGCTAGGGACCATGCCTCACAAAGCCACAAAGCGGAATTCACTAGTTTGAGTCTCACTTTCTACTTACCCTTGGGGTCAAAACTCACTCACAAATAAAAAGAAAGTTTGTAGTTGGAAGCAAGACAATTCTAAATATAACGATGAATCAGTTAGTTACCATTACTTGCAGAAGTCTTCAACTTTTGTTATTGTTTGCATTTTACATACTACTATTCATCCATATCTGCAGGTGAAAGAGTCAGTTTTAGATTTTAAAGCTTTCTGCATGATGTCCAAGTCACTACATAGTATACTAGTGTACATATCAGAGCTCAATTTCTACTTATCAAAAAAATAATAGTAATAAATAGCTCAATTTCTTAGAGCTCACCAAGTGTGTTTCAGTAACCTTCTTGCTGACGTTATGCTGGTGGTATCTGCAAAAATATGTTCTTCTTTTTTTTNTATCTCAATCGTTATTTGAAGTTATAGCCTTCGGATTTGATTTGACCATTGAGGATTACGGCAGCCAAACTTGATAAATTTCATAGCTCAGGCAAAGCTTACGGGAAAACAGCTTTAAAGCTCCTTCTCTTTAGTTTCTTAATCAAATTTCATGACTTGCAGCTATTTCTGCAAAATGCCTATAGATTCATTGCAACCTCATTCAATTAACCTGTCACAAGTTGAGAGTATGTGGTAAGGCTTACACAAGGAACGAGGATTAAAACCTTGCATTTCCATTATTTATTTTATTTTCTTAAATTATCACATTTTAAAATCATTTAGCAAGAAAGTGGAGTAGAGGAGAAAAATATTACTATTTGATTACAAGAACAAATGACTTTTAGCATGCATGTTTTAGATTAATTATGTATTACATTAAAAATAACTAAAATTTATACCATTTAAATGATATTTACTCCCATAAATCTCATAAGAAGAAGAAAAAGATGATTATTATTTTTGTTGTTAACCTTCACAAGATTTAAATAGTAAACAAATTCTAATTAAAATGGACAAAAACTATATTTTTATATCAAGGGAGATGTAGCTCAAATGGTAGAGCATGTGGTAAAGCTTACACAAGAAACGAGGATTGATACCTTGCATCTCCACTAATTTATTTTATTTTTTAAAATGATCACATTTTAAAATTATTTAGCAAGAAAGTGGAGTAAAGAGAGAAAATATTACTATTTGATTACAAGAACAAGTGACTTTTAGCATGCATGTTTTAGATTAATTATAGATTAAAATAAAAATAACTAAAATTTATACCATTTAAATGATATTTACTATTACATTATCTCATAAGAAGAGAGAAAAGATAATTATTATTTTTGTGTTAACTTTGCAGAATTTAAATTTTAAACAAATTCTAATTAAAATGGACAAAAACTATATCTTTATATCAAAAGGGGATGTAGCTCAAATGACTTAGTATGGGGTGGCACTTACACAAGGAACGGGATTGATTGATACTTTGCATCTCCATTAATTTTTTTTTTTTTTCTTAAACTATAACATTTTAAAACGAAAGTGAGTAGAAAAAAAAAATTACTAATTGATTTCCTGAACAAATGAATTTTAGCATGCAAATGTTAGATTAATTATGGATTGCAGTCAAAATAACTAAAATTTTTACTGTGCGTGGCAAAAATATGAAGCCCAATATAAGATTAGGCTAAAATCTAGGCCACTACAATTAATTTATAGAGATGAGTGTGCGGGCTAACACTTGGGCTTCCTAGCTAGAGAACTTTGAATATAGGAATGGATCAAGTCAAAAATAATCACCAACAACAAGAACATCCAAAAGGAAAAGAATTTTATAGGAATCTAACCAAATAATAAAATTCACTTGTTCTTGTAAATCTAAAACATGCGTGCTAAAAGTCACTTGTTCTTGAGAAATAAAAAATAAAAAATATTACTATTTGATTACAAGAACACTGATTTTTAGCATGCATGTTTTAGATTTACAAGAACAAGTGGATTTTATCATTTAAAAAAATATTACTATTTGATTACAATAACAACTGAATTTTATTATTTTTAGAAGAAAATTAAAAAAAAAACATTTTTTTGAAAGAAAAATCTCTTTTGAACAAACCAAGTTTGCAATTGAAAAAAAAAAAAAAAAAGAGTTTTCACTTATTATATTTTTTAGAAAAAAGGGTTTTTTTTGAAAATGCCATTTTTTCTTAGGGAGACCCAAAAATTTGGAGCACTTAAAGTTTGTAAAGAAAAATAATTTTTTGGTAAAAACATGTTAGTTTTGAAAAGATAAGAGAAAAAGATTCATGGGTTTATTTTTTAGAAAAGAAGCTTTAACTTTGAATAAATAAAAAACCCGTGATTTTTTATGAAATGATTTGAAGAAAAGAGCTTTGTCTTGGAAAGCATTTTTTGTAAAAAGAAAAAAGGTAGATAACTTAAAAAGGTTTGGAAGATTCCTTTAAAAATTTCATGGGTTTTCCTTTTTTTTCTTAAAAGACTTGAATAAAAATCCCATGATTTTTGTCGGAGAAAAAGGAGTTTGCATTAAAGACATTTTTTGGATTTTGATCAAAACAAAGCTAATGGGTTTTATTATTTTTTTTAAAAAAAGAGTTTTGGGTTCCATAAGATTCCATGATTTTTATGAAAATGCATATTTCTTTTAGAAACTTTGCTCATTCAAAAGATTTTATTTGAAAGAAAGTCCAACGTGGTAAAAGAAAACATTTTTTGAAAATATCTTTTTGAAAAACAAAACTTGGTTTTTCATGTTTAATAGGAAAATAAAACTTTTTTCTAGAATTTTAAGAAAAGGGTAGTTTTTTGGGGGAAAAAAAGCATTTTTTGAAAGAAAGGAAGGTTTAAAGGAAAATAAATTTTTTTAAAGACTTTATTTTAAGAAAACAACTTGTGGAAAAGAAGGGAAAAGAACTTTTTTGAAAGACATTTCCTTAGAAAGATGGAAAGAAATTGTTTACCCAAGCAATATTAATCTATGGCAACATTATAGATGAGAAAAGTAAAGGGCAACAAAAATAAGAGTGCTATGAACTTAAAGACAAGTAAAATAAGGTGCTGGTTCTTAAAAAAAAAAAAAAAAAGTAAAATAAGGTGCTGAAATTTAAATAACAATAAAATAAAAGTTGGAATTTAAATGACAATAAAATAAAATTTGGAATTTAAATGACAATAAAATAAAGAGCTAAATTTAATGGCAATAAAGTAAAATGCTGGAATTTAAATAGCAATAAAATAAAGAGTTGAAATATTGTAAAGATTCATTAAAAAAAAGTTTTAGAAGTCCTTAAATAAGTTTTAATATCTTTCAAGCCTTATGGGTTCTTCATCAAAAAGAGATGGGAGTTCTAAGTCGTCAACCATCCTTAAGAGACATATGCATATTGTGTTTTACTTGAGGTTTAAAATCCATTTAAAAGAGATGGATATAAAATCTTTTTTTAGGTGACTAGATATGTGTGTGTGTGTGTGTGTGTGTGTGTATACAAGAGTGCAATAAATCAAAGGGGGGGGGAAGCTTGAAAGTAAAAGTGATGACATTAAAGTAAAGGGTAAAGGGGAGAGGGAAGTGCCTGAAAATAAAAGGGATGACATTAAAAGAAAAGGGAGGGAAGTGCTTGAAATAAAAGGGATGACATTAAAGTAAAGAGGGATGGGGGAATAGCAAAAATTAAATGGGTAACAATATATATATATATATATATATATATATAAGCAAGAACATAAAAATTCTTAGATGCCCAGAAGAGAATGAATTTCTTCCCCCTAAGAGCACTTCCCATATTAGGTCTAGGAGATGGTTTGGTACCCATCTAGGAATATAATCACAACATCACAACCAACAACAAATAATAGAGGCATAAAGGATAAAGAGATAGATACACAATAATATAAAGCTAGGAATTTAAAGCAAATAAAATAAAGAGACAAGATAAATAAAAGAGCTTCATATATATAAATGGATGATGCTTACATGGGAAGAGTAAAAAAATGGGATGGGTATTGTTACAAGAAAAACTATCTCATCCCTATAAGCTTATCCCCGCCCCCCCCCCCCCACACACACACACACACAAATCAAGTAAAAATGGAAGGGGTTTTATTTATTTATTTTTTTTTATGGGTATCCTAAAGAGACGAGAGAGATTTTTTTTTTTTTCCAAAATTTTCCCACGCTTTTCACTCTATTTTTATATTTTTTTTCTCCCAATGATTTCCCACCTTTTCTTTATATTTTTCCCAAAAAATGAGGGGGTATTTATGGGAGAGTGAAGAAAGGGAGCAGCTATGTGTAGTGTACCATGGTACACTACACATAGCCTCCTACTTTTGCCATCTCATCAAGTTATTTTGTCTTTTTCTCAGTTTTTGGTCTAAATTTTGTGCAGCTGTTTGGTGGCCTTTCCAATCTCTGTTTTCTTCAAACTTTATATTTCTGGAAAGCTCTAGATGTCTTGTTTTCATCAGTCTTTATTTTGTAAGATTTGGAGCTACGGTCGTCAAGATATCATGTTCGGAAGGAAGACTACGCAGTGTTGAAAATTCTGTGACGCTTTTCCTTAAAAAATTTGTTTCTTCCAAACCGAAGCGAATATCAACGAGTTGTTTTTATGAAAGGTAGTGAAGACCTCATAATCCAAGTTGGTTCAACCAGGTCACTCTAGTTCTTACCCAATTGGTATAGTTTTTTTACGCAAAGTTGGCCCAAAAACTACCTTTTTTTCCTTTTAAAAAAAATGTGAAGTATATATTAGGGTTTTTGGTATTTCATTGATATCTTATCTGTTTTAACTCCGATTTTGGCCGGCAAACTATCGTTTGAAAAGGAAAAATATGCCCTACGAGGCAATCCAAAATTCAACTCAATCAGACAGTTGGATCAAAAAGTCAACTTTTTTACTATACCTGGTTAGAATTTTGGCATCAATTGCTATCAAAAGGATTTTTAACGCTCTGTTTGTTTCAATGTAAAATATTTTCAAGAAAATATTTTCCAATTTTATAGTGTTTATTTTGCAGTAAAATATTTGGTCAAAAGTAAAATATTTTCAGTTAACCAAATCAACCTAAGCAAATTTATGTAAAATATTTTACACTTAAAATTTTGGGAAAACATTTTACATTTGCTCAATCCTTCACACCCCGATACTTATCACTCCCGCACTTTCACGCTAAAACTCTCCCTCTCATATATCTCTCCAAAAAAATCCAGCCACCCTCTCAAATTTCTCTCCAAAAATATTTTTTTTCTATTCTATTCATTACTGAACACTTGAAATTCAACAGATGCCATTTTCCATGGTTATTAAACTCTGGATTTTAGCCATTGGTGATGTCTCAGTACAATTTTAAATTTTTACCTTTTTTTTTTTTTTTTTTTTTTTTTTTACATTGTGCCAAACATCGGAAAATATTTTACACAACATTTTCATATCACTGCCAAACACTGTAAATGAAAATATTTTCTGTAAATATTTTACATGTAAAATATTTTATTTTGCAAATATTTTACATAAAAAAAAAATGGAGCTTGACCCTTTGATCCCTATCTGATCATGTTGTATTTATTTTTCACCCTTTTTGTCTTTCAAACTTGCAATTTTGCACTTTTTTTCATTTTATTTTTTTGGATTTTTGGCATTTATTTTGTTGCGTGAATCGAGGTCGGAAAAAATACTATCAACAGCTATTATTCTTAAACTTTACAAACATTTAAATAGCACTACAAAAAAAAACCTATTGCGGCGCCAAAAAGCATCGTGAAGCCTCAAAAACCGTTGCTAAAGGTACATTTGACCTTTAGCGTAGGTGCTATTGCGGCGGTTCTTCCTGCCACCGTTGCAGTGCCGCTATAGATCTATTGCGGTGAAAAAAAAAAAAAAAAAAAAAAAAAAAAAGCACCATGTAAATATACCTTTTAGCGGCGGTTTTGGTTAATTGTGGCGGGCATAAAATCACCGCCATAGACGTTCAAATTTATGTCAATTGACTTTTAGCGACGGGTTATGTACGCCGCTATTGGTGTCCACCTTTAGAGAGGCACACTGCGCCGCTATAGGCAATTAATTAAAACAAACTAATTGCACTTTTAGCGGCAGGTAGACACGCCGCTATATGTTGAACCTATAGCAGCGAGCGATAAGCGCCGCTATAGGGTTTTATTTAAATCATAAAATGTGGACCTATTGTGGCGCTTTTTGACCGCCGCTATAGGTTCTTTTTTTTTTTTTTTTTTCTTTTTTAGTGGGCTTTAAAACTATGTTTGCATCAAATATATTGTTCAAACCTGTTACAAATATATTGTTTAGACTGTTTAAAAC